>NC_134516.1:14273519-14408519 GCF_027942865.1 Odontesthes bonariensis | reverse complement strand
AAAGCTACCCCTCACGAAGCTTTTAAATCACACCAACATCCTCAGATATGTATAGTAGAGCTAAGTGATGGTGTTCACCCCGCCGTTGAAGACTGCCGTCCTATTTTTTTTATTTTTTCAAATAAGAAGGAACAGGTCTTGCTTGGGGCAGGGAAATGCTGACAAAAGCTCATCCCCGTGGCTTCAGCCTTTGAAACAACCTGCAGGAATTCGAGCGGCCACTTTGATCTCGGGATGGGACATTAGAATTCTGCATGGATTGTGTTTACACAGCTTGGAGTGACTCAGGGATGGATGAAGGTGCTGTTTGGATATACAGATGGGTCACATATGAAAGGAAATAATCCCGAGCGTTGTTTAAACTTTGTGAGGAGCCAGGTGGGAAGACCATATCAGGGTTTTCCGGATAAGCTGCCACTCACAGAGACTGAGGCTGAATGGAGATGGTCATGCTTTCTGAATCTATGAATCCATGAATATATTGAGTCATTTTTTTAAGGGAAAAATGAACAGGTTTGTTGTTGTTTTGTTTTCTTTAAATTTTGGATTTTGATTAGTAACTGCAGAACAGGAGGATTTGTTCAATAAAAAAAGCAGGGAAGAATGATGGATGGTAAAATTGGAAAAAGTAGAAGAAAAAAGGGAAAGGAAAGTAGAATGAGGAGGAAAAGTTAAAGTGAGATGGGAAGGGTTGGAGGGGAGGTAGAGACAAACAACAAAAACAGGATTAGACCTTAGAAGAAATAAAGAAAAGTGTGGTTAAACACAGTGAGGGAAGGAAAAAGGAACAATTTAATTAAAGAGAAAGAAAGTACGGAATGAGAGATTAGGTGAAGCAATGGAAACCTAGAATGTAAAGGGAAAGATGGAAAAAAGGCAAAAGCAGAAAGAGTTGTATCGAAACGAGAAAAAAGAAATACGGAGAGGGATCAAGGATGAATATGGTGATGAAAACAGAAGAAAAGGAAAAAACAGGAGAGAAAGGATGTAACAAATTAGGTTTTACAAGGCTCGGAGAAAGAAAATTAAATAGAGAGAGGGACTTGAGGAAAATTTAAGAAATGGGAAACACCACTTGCAATAAAATAGCAGCAAGTTAAAAAAAAGTGCAGAAACAAAAGCAAGACAAATTTGACTTACAGCAAAAGAAGAAGTAAATAATGGAGGGAGGAAGGAAGGAAGAGTTGAGGTGAGGACTAAAGGCCTTTTCACGCCAAAGTTAGCAAATAAACGCAAGTTCTTTGAACCATTCCTGCAGAGTCAGCAGCAAATCAAGACAAAGAGTCGAAGAAGTTTCACACGTTGGTGACGATCCATCAATCCAGTTCCTTGGTAGCATGAAAAACTGCTGGACCTGCCCATAGCTCCACTCAGTCACTTTTCTATGGTTAACTAGTACCGGGTAATTAATCATCGATTCCTATTTGGAGCCGAGTTTCGATCCCCCCCACCCTTATAAAAACTAAAGAGTCATTTGACCCTCAAATGACTTCCGACAGCATCATTTCCTACTGAGGACAAAGCCAGATGCAAGAGGCTGTTAGTGGATCCTTTTTCCTGAGTGAAAGGAGCTTAATGTTGCAAAAAAGGGAGGCACAAAGAAAAGGAGAAGAAAGGATGGCGAGATGAGAATGAGAAAATGAGAGCAGGAAATCCAACACGAAGAGGGAACCAGAAAGTAAAAAAAAAAAAAAGAAAAAGAAATTAAGAGATCAAGAAAAAAAGGCAGGAAAGGAAGGAGCTGAGATTCCCTCCTTCATAACTACTCACGATACCGGCATTGCCTCAAGAAAAAGGTGGAACTGCGTTGCGTGCATCCCTGATAATCAGAGTTGTTTGTACCTTTTAAGAATTAAGACAAAAAACAGATCTTGAGTAGATTTTCTCAACCAGCGGGAATGGGGCTGAAGTGTTTCCTTTCGTAACTTTGGCTCGACTCATAACTACAAAAGTTAAGAAAACTACACCAACAAAGGAGAAAGTAATTGTGCTGCTTGGGAGTTTGAGGAGACGCAGGCGCTTCTTAGCTGCCAATTTGTAGCCGTTTCCACTTGCAGGAGGAAAGCCGGCCTGCCTGTAGCCTTACTTCAGCATATAAAAGTGCTAACAGCAGATGAATTAAAGGTTACCAAGATATATATGATGAATGTCAGGCAAATACAAATTACCACAGGATGAAGAATAATGAAGTTTCATTTTTTTTTTTTTTCTTGCCGGCGAGCCAGGGGCCAGTCAATAATTAGAGGTGGCGCGGTCGCTGTCACCGGCTTTCTGCAGCCTTAGTGGTTTGTCTCTGCTTTAATTGCTCAGGTTAAGATGGCCGCCCACGCCAGACGAATTAAAAGAGAGAAAAAAAAAAGAAGAAAAGCTCCAAACTCGTTTAAAGATGCTTCTCACAAGACGCTGGGATGCAACAGGACGCCCCTCGACAAAAGTTTCTTCATCTCTTCCATTTTGTTTTCGCATGATTTCAAGCGTGAGGGAATTTGCTTTGATCCCCCCCGAAAATAAAAAGATAAATAATTAAATACAGTCCCAACCGTGTTCAGGGAAGAGGGGAAAAAAGAAGGAAAGTGCCACGAGTGGCGGAGAGAAAAGAAAAAAATAAATAAATAAATCACACAAATAAGACATCAAAGATAGATTGAGTTAAAATATGCAGTTGAAATTTATTCAGATTGCTTTAGGATGGCAGGGGGGAAAATATTTCCTCAAAGTGTCCGACTGGATGACATCAAAACTCTATGATGCCATGAGACACAAGGACAAATGAGAGAGGAGGCTTTCAGACATGTCTGGTCAGGTTTTGGTTTCAGGGGCCTTGGCAACTTCACTTTTTCATGTCGTGATTCCCTTGACTGGAGGGGAATCCCCCCCCCCCCCCACCTTGTTTTTCTGGTCACTGGCATGCAGCTCGCCAGTATGTCACGTCTCGATGTGAACTCTCGCGCCCTGCAGGTTGGCAGAGGAAAGCCACACACACACACACACACTGGCTGCTGCCTTCTGGTCGCAGCTAAACGCTGCACCTGCGTCACGTTTGCCGCCTCCTGACGGCACGACCACTCCTCCACCTGTACGGTAAACCTGGCAAACATCAAGCCTCCGAACGCACGCGTGTTTGTGCCAGTGAGTGCGTCAACTCTTGCGTCATGGAAAATTATCACCGGTAGAGAAAGAAGGGAAAGCTAAAGGAAGCAGGTAGATAGGCATGGAGTACACGTCTGTCATGTTCAGGATTTTCATTTCTACATTTGAGATTAGTTCCGTTTCAAGCGTTTTCGTGCCGATCTGCTCCTGGTCCCCATCACACGCTGATTTTCAACTTGGGTGCTGTGCTTTGGGCTGCAGGATGGGGCACCGCTCGCTTTTACTTTACAAAAACACATCTCCCACTTTGCCTGACCTCCCGTATCAATGGTTGTGGCGCCGTGTCGACGAGCACAATTCGAACGTGCAGCCGCCTGGGAGGTGGCAGGACTTACTGGATGGAATTCAAATTGTCACTGCACTGAGTGCAATTATGTTACTAGTAGCAATGTGAAAGGATGAAATCTGCTTTTTTTAGCCAGCGTTCCAGCATTCAAAGCCCTGTTTAAATACACTACTTTTGGTGTAAAAAAAACTGCACGGGAGAGTACTGCTGCAAATAAAGGTTTCCCACTTTGCAAAGGCCCCGGTCTCCATTTGCGGATATTCCCGAGTTCTTTGGGGCAATGCAGGATGCAAATTAAAGTGGGGCTGGATGAAATGAATGAAACCAATATAAAGATATGAGACGGAAGGCAATAAACCAAATCTAGTTAAAAAATGTTTTTGAGGTTGGATGCAGCTTCCTCTGAATCACTCATTTGGACGATGAGATGACCTCGTGAAGTTTATTGCACTTTTTTTTTATGACGTTCTTGTTGTTTTTTGTGTCCCGAGGTCTCAATCTGAAAGAGACATTCTGATTCAATTTCGACATATTTAAAATAATATCACAAAGTCACACAGTGTCAGGTTGTCTTTAGATAATGTTTTGTTGTTTAAAGAGGGGAGTGGGGGCGGGCGGTTGGTGGCGTAGTGGGTTGAGCGGCCGCCCCATGTACAGAGGCTGCAGTCCTCGCTGCAGCTGGCCCCGGTTCAAGTCCCGCACCGAGCGACCCTGTGCTGCGTGTCTTTCCCCTCTCTCTGCCCCCTGCTTCCTGTCTCTCTCGAACTGTCCTAGCATTGAATGAAAAGCCCAAAGAAATACTTAAGAGGTAATGGTCGTCCACTTGTCCAGTATCTGCAAACATTTCGGAACAAACTGCACACCATGCTGATATAGTCCAACGTTTTGGCTAATCGCTCTTTGGGAGACAAAAATTTTTTATATTGTGCTCGTCACCGTATGTTATCGTTGACATTCTTTGTAGATGCATTTAAAGCAATACTATGTAACATTTCTACCTTAAAATAACAGCTTAAAAAAAATTGTGCGGCTAATGAGTTTTAATATTACGATGGGCCTGTCTCCTATGCCCTTCGGGGGTCTGAGTTGGAATAACTGCGCTATGTAACTTTGCTGGAGCGGTCCGGGAGCTGAGCGGAAGTACTTCGACTTGCTTTCTGGCACACCTACCGCAAAAACAAATAGACCCCTCTCACGCTCCCAGGTATAAGGCTAAGCTAGCGCAACATTGTCAGTACGATCATCATGGCAGAGGCACCGAAGAAACAGAAGAAGACGTTGACTGATGGAGCAAGGAAGAGAAAGAGAGAGGCCGACAAAGCAAGAGACCGGACTAGAGTTAATCTCGGAACAGCCTGTAGGGGGAGCTCCATAATGGGCTTTTTGAGAAGTTACATTGTATTGCTTTAAGGAAATGGAAATATTACACCAGTTCATCCCTTAAGTTAGGTGCCTTTTTTTTATGCTCGAGTGATTCATAGGTCAGTCGGAAGTGGCAAATAACAAAAACCACATTCCTCTAAAAATGGTCAAGTACCAAGACTGAAGTAAAAATGAGTGGAAAAACAGTCCGGGTCCAGAACCGGGCGCTACAACCCTGATGCAGATTGATGTGTATTAAATGCATCACTGCCTTTTTCCCCAAACTTATTGTACCTTGGGTGCTCTGATGTGTGAAATACAACTTTCCCCGGCTCCTTTTGCGATCAGATACCCATGCACGGTACTGTGTTGTTGTTGTTTTTTTACCTTTGTTGTTAAGCAGCTTATCTGGTTCCTGATTTGCAGAGCCATTTGTTTTGCTTGTCCATACATTCAGTGTATTTTTTGCTCCTAATCTGCCTGCCTGCGTGTATAAAACCATATTTGGATTCTCCATGACAGATAACATTAACGAAGGGATTCCAATTTTACATTCAACCTAAAGACGGTCCTGCTTACATTCCAACTCGGATTTACTAAGTGCTAATTACTACATTAATACCTCATATTGATCATATCGGCCTTACCATACCAATTAAACTCCTTAAGCATTCACTTCTATCTCAACTGCCCGTTTATCCACAAGAAAGTCCCATAAAAGCTTCAGAAAGGTGCTTTTTGCAGCAGTAGGTATGTCTTCTAGACAACCAACAGAACAGCTACACCCACTGAGGCCGATATCCTCAAGTTTGGGTTTTGATGCCGATGAAGCTTCTCCTTTTTTTCTTCATCAGCTCATTTACTAATCTAATAAGCGGTCTGCCATTTTACATGATAAACACAGCATGTAATCAATCACGGGCTTCATATGTAGAGGACTGAAATAAATAAGCCTCTGCTGCATGTCTCCGTTCACTGAGAGCTTTGAGCCTTAAAACAACAACGGGCAGTAAAATGTTGAAGAAGCTGCGAGTTTAGTGACGTTAAGGGACGAAAAGTTTCTCTTTGTCTGAAAGCTCTCAAACGTGCCACAGAAAGCCGAGATTCAAAGCTGCGCCCATCACTCCTAATTAACACTTTGAAAGATAAAAGCAGTATATTAAATCAATCAGGACGATGGTTGTTTGTGAATCCCAGCAGATAAGGGCATTTGCATATTAACTTTTCAGTTCTAACCTACATTTGAGGATCTTCTGAGATTGTGGCCGGCTTCAATGTAAATATTTTTACCCACGCTGCACACTGTACCACGTTTTAAAGTTTCAGTGCGCAGATTCTCTGGTGGATTTTCAAACTCATTAAAAAATGAAGAGATGGATAAATAAGCAAACATATAACGTAAACAGACAAACAAATGAATAAAAGAATGTGGGTATGATTAGAGGCTCTAGCGGAATCTGTGGCAAACACGGGGCGAAACCATCCGGATCTTAACTTGCAGTTAGATATTCCCAGTTCAAAATAGGCTTTAAGTGAACATGAAAGCAGCAAATAGACTTTACAAGTGTTATTATATCTGTCCTTCTGTTAATCTGGCCCATATGAAAGAGCTGTTTCAATATGTTCTGCAAAATGTAACTTTTATGTGAATCGTGCATTTTCTCGATAAGTGGTTGATATTCAAAATCTCTATGAATCTCTGTGAATCTCTGTGATCCCTCTTGATAAACACTCATGTTTGACTCAGTGAGACACTAAAGCAGTAGTTACCAGGCTTGGTAATAGATGGGATCAGTTTTCCTGTCTGATCTAATATGTCTCTGTTCCTGTTGCTTTGTGTGACAGTAAAGCGTGTGAAAAATGTCCTTTAATGAACCAATCTATGATAGATTTCCCTTTATGTAGCTATCTTACTAATTCTTATTTATTCATTTATTTTTCATTATTTTCATTTTCTTGGCATATACATTTATTAATTTACCGGAACACCAACCGTTATTAAGGGCCATCTCATACCTTAGGAGAGGTTTTTTCAACACGGTAGGACAGATGTACAGTTCACCAAAAAGCTACAAATGCACAGGGCTCTGGGGACGGCACCACTCACTGATTATCTTCCGATTGGTTCAAATGTAGCTGGAGCCGGCTGGAGCCTGGCGATCTCACAACAAAGAGGATGAAACGCCAAAAACCATACAAGTCAAAGAAAACAACATGTGGAAAACAGTGACTGGAGCTGCACTCAACAACCTTTGTTACTTAAAACATAGTTTATCTTCATCACAGAGCAGGTGTTTTTACACTTTGACCTGTCTTTTCCAAAGCAGAGCAAAGCTAAAGAACCAACAACAACGCTAACACAACCCCAAAAGCGGCCCGCAACTCAGAGACCACCCCCAAGTGGCATCATAACTATGACTGTGTTTGGCACCGAGGGAGAGCATATGGAGCCATGTTCAGCCAATCAGAAACACGTGAAAAACGTCTGATGGTAGTGCCCAACTTTAAGTAATGTTTAATAAAAACTAAAATGCCCCAACAGTTTGAGCAAATCCCTGAGCCTTTCGTTAGAGTTGAAATGATGTTTTATGTTTGTTTACTGCAGGAATCAGTTGGCTCGTGTGTCACAGAGAAAAGTAGAAAAATAAGAAACATTCCTTCATTTGACGAATGCCTGCATTTGCATTCCCATGCAAGGATCTAGAAAGCAATAGTTGGACACTAACAGGGAAGCGGTACTATTTATAAACCTAAAGTAAGATAGAATAATCAGCTGCGAAATGTTGGGAAACCCCAAGAGCAGTAAAATGCTCAACAGAAATCATCTTTGTTCCGTCTCATTGGAGAAATGAGTTCACAAAATTATCTATTTCTGCCAAAGGTGAAAGACTGACTGGGAGAGATGTCATTTTTAAGGAAATGCCGGTGCTTTCACACTGAAGGATGACTGTAATCCTTATTGCTGCTTCTTAAAGAGAGACGTTTAATGAGGAACCAACAATCTAAAAGCTAGCTATCTGTGAAATGTTCCCTTTATATTCAGTGATAACATGAGCGCATCAGTTGGGACACAGAGGCCGTCGCAAAGGAATGAAAGCTTGCAGATATTGACCGGCCTCTCATATGGACTCAGAGGAAGAAAGAAACGCCCGATCAATACCAGTCGTTGTTAATCCTGGTACCTTGCACAACAGCACCATTGTGCTGCGATGGATGGACCAAAGCTTCGCAAGAAATCACCCCACAGAAAATGATCTTGTTGCCATTCTTCCCCTCTCGACAGGGTCACGCATGTCAGCAACTGCTGCTCCAGTTGATAGTCGATTTACTGATGTGATGAAAGGCCCCGGTTTGGGCTGCCTGTGACCTGACACGCTCCAATCCTCTGCTGTAATCAAGCCCGTCCGCGTTCACACGGACAAGAGGCGCAGATCTAAGACCAGCAATCGTGGTCTCATCTCCAGTGTGGAATAGGTGAAGCTGTACTTTGCAGGGGAGGTTTAAAAAAAAAAAAAAAAAAAAGAAGTTACTTTAACGACTCTGGAGCCTTTTAATTGCAGAGGCTCGAATATTTCGTTCAAAACCGCTCACTTCATGCTTGGAAACACAGTGCCACGGTGCCTGCGCCCTCACCCAACACTTGTTTTATCTGCTTACAGACTGAACTCACTTCACAGTAAAGAGAGGCCAATTAGGGTGCAAAGGGATTAAAAACACAGGGAGGAAAAGAAAAAAAAAGCCTTTTTTCCATTTCTGCACTTCTGCGGCGGAGGACGGGCAAAAAGGATGGAAATGCAAGAGAGCTCAGCACTTTGTGATTGCGAAATTAAAGAGAAAACGGAGGTGTGAGGTTATTTCCAAACAGGCGTCCACTCAGATGGAAAAAAAAAAAAAGTCAACCTGGTGTTGCTTTTAGATATAATTTTCATTGCTTTCCCTCCATCCACTCAGTCAGTTTATGTTGTTAGTGACATCATTAATACCCTAACCATTGGGTCTTTGCAGACAACCTGATTCACCCCTGATTTGATTGGATGACCATCAACCTCAGTTATTAAAAAAAAAAAAAAATCCCTATTATCTGAGGGAACTTTCCCAATATTATCACTTCAGGTTTTCACAGTGTTAAGTCTATTTCGTTTTCCTCAGACTGAAGAAGATAAACATTTTGCCTCTATAGCTCAGATGCCAATTAAGAGATCCAAAGAGGGAAGGAATTTTGTAGGAGTGGAAAACAAGTCCATCCTCAACGGACAAAACTGTGTGAAATCTAAAGCACGGTAATGCAGGAACCGACATCGTCGGCGACCGTGCCAAAGCAAGTTCCAATAGTTTGCCATGTAGTCAGTTCACAAACATCACCTCAAGATGCAGCCCAGGCACTCTCACCTCCATCCCATTATGACAATTTGGAAGGAACTTGCAACGCGTAAAAAGGCTGTAAGTTTACACTAGAGTATACCAAGTTGTTTTCGTGCAACACGGAAGTCTACAACTGAAGAACTAAATCCCTTTTGAATGGACATCCTGAATTCCCTTCTCCACGAGCGCTCGTCAGTCACATGCTGACCAATGACCAACACCGAAAACACTTTCCTCTTTTGGAAAACTTCCTCGGGAATCTGAGCAGCGGGTTGCTGACAATGTTAAATGGGGCAGCAAATCACTGAGTAGCTGCTTTACGGCATTCCACCTTTTACAGGATCAAATAATAATTTCATGTCGCCGTTAAAGCTTACAGGTTAATGGACGGAGACGTCGCTGCTTTGCTTTGCTGTGTATTTCTCTCACATAAACAGGCTGAGGGCATCCGATCGGCAGGCTCCACCGTTTATCCGTCTGCCTCAGTCGCTGCCCGGCTCGCACTTCCTCTAATAAAATGATTACCAATCTCTGATAGTGGTTCACCTCAGATGCACCCTCCCTGGGAGATGTCCGAGGAGGGGTAGGGGATGAGGACGGGCTTCCCCTCTTTAACATAAGTGGAGTTGAGTGTAGCCGGATGGTGGAGGCGAAGGGGTTTCCCGAGGAATGGTGGAGAGCGGCAGGAAATCGATGCCTTGTTTGTTTATTGGTCTGACCTCAGAACCCTAGCTGTACTCAATCAGTTCCCCCCCCCCCACATCCTTTTATTTCCTCTTCCTATGCTCCTTCCCTTGCTTTTACTCGACGGTTCTCTCATCCAAGTTTTGTCTCAGAGCTTCCCTGTGAAACGCCAAGATGAAAGATCCATTTCATCCATTCACAACCCTCCGTCGACAACGATCCAGTCGTCCTGTTAACGAAAAGCTGCAACTCCAGACACTCACTTCTTCCATATTTCCCCTTGCATGCAGAACTTTGGGACAGAAGGTAAGCGAAAAAAAAAAAAAAAAGAAGAAAATATTGTATCCAACAATTCCCACAATGCAACTGGAAAATCTTGACCTTTCCTGCTGGGCATACATCCACGTCTCTCTAGGTCTCTCGTCTGGCTTTCGCCGACAAACAAACGACTGTTAAAATGACAGACGGCGGTCTAAACAAGACCACCGCAGCTGTTGTGTTCCTGTGTTCAAAAAATAACGGAGGGGGTGTCACCTCAGTTTGGAGGTCAGATCTTTATTTGCAGTGTCACTGCTGCTCTGGATCAAAGGCAAAAAGACATAAAAGGAAATAAGACCTTCCGATCACCTCCGTAAGCGAGGGAAGGATAACTTCCAAGGCCTGAAAAGGTCGGCCAAATCCAAGACTCTTAGTGATGCTAATGGGGCCTAATTTGAAATGGAATTTTATTCACATCTTGAAACCCAACAATGAGATTTCATTCAGATGTAGCAGTCACTTTTTACTTGCTTTAATGATAAGTAGGTCCGAACGCGGGGAGAGCGGAAGAAAGAAAGAAAAAAAAAAGAAAAAGAATCCCCAAGGTGCTTTGACTCTGTTCTTTTATTAATGACTCGAGCCCTTTTGTGAATCGTTTGATGAATCGTTATCGTGGAGAAAATCATCACGACTGATCATATTAAGAGGGGAACACAGTTGTTTTGCAAGGCCTCCTCTCTTGTCCATTGTGAATTATTGTCATTATCATTAGCATGAAATGAATTCTGGCCTTTCAAAAAAAGGGGGGAGCGCTGCTACGAGTTGATGTAGATTCATCTGTGGTCGGGGCACGGGCTTGTTGTGTGTGCCGCATTGAAGCGCACAATATAACCGCGCCTCGACATCAACCTTGTTTACATTCATGTCTGCAGACTGTTGCGGCTTGACTTGCGATCCATATCAATTGTGCGCAGATGAATAAATTCCCACAACGAGACATCAGTGAGGTGTGTATTTGTATTACAGCAGCATAGACAATACATATCTGCGTCTGCTGCCATAATAGAGCCCTATTTACTCATATTTCCTATGTGGACTCATGTGATTGGCTGCGGTTTGAGTTTCGGGGTTTATATTCCTCTCTGTTGGTTTTAATGTCACTCTAGCGATAATGTGTCTGGTCTTCAAGGGGTGGGGACGTTTGGGGGACACAGAGCCCAATGGAGAGCAGCATCTGCAGGCTGCTGACTGAACAGGGCCCCCCTCCGGCGCTACCTGAGCCCCGGCTAGGCCGGTAACCACGAGCTGGGGAGGAGGGCGGGTGGGGGCGGGCGCCATCAACGTGATCTGATTTATCCTCGGGCCGGAGACTACAAATGAGTACAGACAGCTTTTTCATAGCCAAAAGACACATTTGCATCCGCGTGTGTTTGTGTGTGTTTGTGGGTGCAATCGAAGAGGCAGAGTGGATTTTCATAAACAGCTCGCTTTCAGAAATGAAAGGCTGACACAAAAGTGCCCAAGTATAAATTGCTGCATGTGTGAATATCATACAAGCATGCTTTAATTTATTCTTGAGTTAATTATGTTTCTGTGCCACATACTGCAGCACAGCAGTTGAAACAGGAGAATAAAACAATTCAGATTTTCATAAGAAGGCCTGCGTGTGTTTAGAAATGCATAACTGGGATCACAGGATGCTCTAAAGTTTTTTTTTTTACGGTCAATAAGGCTGTTTCGTTGTAGATTTAATGTTCACCTCATCAGTGTTCACCTCTAAAGGCAGCAGCACATTACCGCTCTCCGATAAAAGCTTTCATAACCGCAGTTCTGCTCTTCATCACAGCTCATTCCTACTCAAACAGTTATTAAACCAGTGGAAGAATTTTTCAGTTTGAAAGAAAATCTCAACATTTCTTTTAAAAACAGTTCTATAAAGAAACAAATCCAGCTATCAGGTTTCAAATATAAAAACTAGTGGAGATAAACTGCTAGAGATGCTCGATACTGTACTCTCTTTGTGGGCACGAGTAGATTTGGCAGCTGTTCTTCTGACTGCACTTTCATCAAAACAAAAAATGTAGGAAGAACAACAAAAGCAAAATCAGAAACCTGAAACAAAATATTTTGAAAACACTCACGAAGCATTTAAAAAAAAAACAAAAAAAAAAAAACATGACCTTTAAGAAAACATAAACAAAACTCCAGGAAAAATAACATTTTACAAAATGATACTTTTACAGAAAAAAAAACAAACAGAATAAGCGTTTTGCTAAACGTATAAACAAAAACCACAATCTCTTTTAAATCAAAATGAAAAAAAAACAAAACAAACAACTAGATCTCAAGATAGAAGGAGATAAGTTAATTCGATCTGGTGGTTGTTAACCACGGCAGCACTGTTCAACCATCGCCACAGAAATGATGAAGAACAATCCTCCACTCTTTCCATCGCTCAGCTCGTTTCCATGCACAGTTAGCTCAACTCGATCATAGCTCAGCTTGTACCAGAATACAAGCGCGTCCGATTCCAGTCCGACATGATACTGGCCTTTTTTTGGTCGACTTATATTGTGACAGACAAAATAAACTTACAACAATTAATCAGGCGTCAAAGGTATTCCAGCGGGGCGGGGAATTGGACAGCTTTACAGCTCTGCACACTTTTTTTGTACAAAAGAGATGCACACAGTCCCTTGTGATTACTGGCCTTTCCGTTAATTCCAGGTCACAGTTCGGGGCAGCAACTGCAAAGCAAGTTTGGGTCCAAATTGCACGCCCACATATCGGAGCATTTTGACTCCAAACATTGAGTGTGTACGTCAAACGTCGGTGAATTCAAATTGGAATGATTTCAACATGTTTGCATGTCAAAAGCCTAAGGCAGCAATTTGATTTTTCTCCTTTTTTTAAATGTACTTTGAACGTACCGGACGAGTTTCACTGGAGTTCATCCAGCTGACAATATCGCAAAAAAACGCCAACCACAGTTAATGGATAAGTATGAATTATCAAATCACTTCAATCAACTTTCATTTTTGCCCTTTAGTCGCATTTCCCAAAACTACTTCTCTGCAGCCAGGTTACCCACAATGCAACCAGACGAAGGCTTGGTAAGTAACAGTATATTCGGATGTAAAAACCTTTCATTTGGGTAAAATTATTGTAAAACAAGAAATTGCGATTACGTGCAATCAACAACGGTAATTTTGAAATTTTACTCGCCAGACAGACATATCCGAAACTAAATATTCGGGAAAATATAGCCGACACGACAAACACGGTTATGTTTAACATAAGATAACAGAAAACGTTTCACTAAAAAATTTCACAAAAGAAGGCAAAAAACACAACAATGTAAAAAAAAAAAACACCAAACATATCGTTTCACAAAACATCACGACAAAACCAAAGCCACAACATTTCAGAAAATGCAACGTTTTGTCATTTTTAATCACCGTTTATTTAAAAAAAAAAAAGCTTTGAAAAAAACCTGCAACAGCTTCAAAAAAGGGTCTACAATAACTGTGCTGTAAGCTCAAATTTAACCAGTTAAAAACGGGAATAATTTCCCTGTATAATTACAAAGGAGTGCGATAAGAAAAGCTTCTTGTTTTTACTCCTGATGAGCTCGTTATCCAGCACGAGGAGAGAGCGGCGCATCTTCAACAGCATGAAATTACTAAAATCAGAGGCCAGCGATGTGCAAAAAAACCTTGTGTGAGCAACAATGTCTAAACCCTAACACCCCGCAGTGTAAAAATTGAATCTGGATATAACCTTTTCACTGAAGATGCGGCGTTGTGTTTCTTTTTTAAGTGCAAACTTTATTTCTTTCACAAACTTCAACGAAATGCCCCGCGTCACATAGAAACTTGTGAACAGAAGAGTTTTTCATGCTAATTCTGCTGATTCCTCGTGTCTGTTCCCAACAGTCGGTGGCTGGAGGTGAAGTCAGACTGCAGACCTGAGAGCACTGAACTTTCCAGTAATTATTCTGCGCCCGGGTCAACTCTGGACAATATGTTAGCCATCTGCCGGCATCTGTGCCTTCTCCCACTAATAGACTGAACCTCCCCCTCATTGCTACTCCCACCTTCCCACCTTCCATGTACACTGCCGCAACCCCCCTACACCGGACCACCGCCGCCACCACAGCCTGGAGCTAGCAGTGCTGGGGGTGAAATGCTAAGCAGGTCACATGTTGTCTTTCAGCCATATTTGGGTCAGGCCTTTGGCACTAGATGAGGGAAGGCTTAATGCACGGAGGCAATGGGTAATAATCCTCCCTCCAACACACACACACGGACACCTCTAGATGAAGAAGCAGACGCACACTTTCCTGGATGCCATTTTGCCTTCGAGGGCGTGAAATTCCTAATTTTTCTCGAACATGATCCTAATTCAGGAGGTCATTTAAATTTCTCGGAAAGGTGCAGAGTAGTTCCTGGATGCTGCATTTACATGTCAGCATCCAGGATTGGATTTTGGCACAAACGCAAGCTAACGGCAGCCTCAGCAGAGCATATGTTGCGTGGAGCATATGTTTGGAGCATATGTTGAATGCCAGAGGAAAGAGGGCGCACACATGTCGACCATCACAGGTAGATGGGATCTTAAATACAGAGCAAGGGGAGTGAGATCAGAGCGAGGGGAAACTCTCTGTGTTCGTCTAGTTTGAATATCTGAAGTTTTCTGAGCTGTGAGGCCATGCATTCAAGATCTAATATCTTAGGAAATTTATGTAAAACCAGACTGCCAAATTTGCTCCCTCCATTTAGATTAGGACACGCCACATCCATCTTGGTAGCCTTGAATGACTGGAAATGTGTCAATTTAATACAACAAGTGAAAAAAAATATATAGTGAGAAATAAACTTTCATTTATCAGGAATTCATTAGGAGCAATCTCGGGTATTTTTCCATGGCGTGTCGAGCTCTGAGGGCAAAGGGGTATGAAATGTGATCAAATTTCAAATACATTCACAGTCGTGGCAATTTGTACACTTCCATCATGTCTGGTGGACATCTGGCAGTAAACATGATGAGGTTTAGCACATTTGCTGCACCATTTTAGCCCCTTCCTCAGCACCGTTGGATTTTTACCCCGGAGATGTTGTGACGGAGGCGAATGGCACACCCTGGCTGAGACAAACAGCCCCAGCTGGAGCAGGAAGGCAGCGTCCGGCTCGCAAACGTCCATGCTTTTCACTCAAGGACAAATTTAACCCCATCAGAATGTGGCTTGGTGTGCTTGCTGCCACCGTCTCGTGCGCCAACATTCATCTCCAGCCTCCGTGCAGAGCAGTCGGGCCTCCATGAAAAGTCAGACACTTATGATGTCTTGAGCGGTGACACATTTGCACTTTTCTCCTTCCTCTTTGCAATCACACTAATTGCTTTCACATATGTCTGAAAAACCCTCAGTCAGATTCTTATCCGACAGTGCAGGCAGTCAGGCAGGCATCAGATTTGGCTTTTTGAAGCTCCGGCATGATGACTTCATTGTGGTCAGAACTGAACGGTCTCAGGAGAAACTATTAGGAAGGACTTTGATTTCAGGACAGATGTTGCCTTCAAAAGAAATTTGTGAGGTGAGAGGGAGAAAAAAAAAGGTAAAACCAGAATAAATGACTAATGAATGGAGGTGCTTTGATTATCGGACAAAGATCTAGTGGTGGAAAGTAACAGTAACTGTACGTAATTTGAGGTATTTCTTTTTTTTTTATTCCAAATCACTTGATGTTTCTACTTCAGCATAATTGAGAACAAAATGCTTTGCTTTCTCATCTGATTTAGAATCAAAGAGTCAAAGATTTAGATTCTAAACTTTGAATCGCATACCGTGAGAGGCTTTTAAAAATCAAACCATCGATTTCCGACCTTTTCGGCTTCATACATCTGACGTCGATGAGCTGTTAAACAGTAAGTTCTTCATCATCACTTTCTCTTCCATTGTTTTCTGCGCCTTGACGCAACAAAAGCACTCGTGATTTACTGGTCTTTTACCAAACATATCTCTTTTAATGTAAAAGACATAATGCCACATTTATAGAAATGGCTTGTTGTCATTTAAGAGTGAAAACTATGTATGTTTAAGTAATGTTAAGAACCATGTTAGACTGCACCTAATCACACCAAAATGTTCTTATCACCACTAAATCGTACTGTACCCCATGTATGCAGATACATATAGGATCATCCTTTAAGAGAAAGATACATACTACTAGAAGAAGACTGAAAATTCTAATGAATACTCGCAGCCCCCCCTCCCTCTCTGCTGTGCTTCAGCTCTGTGCACATACAATTCTTGTCAATCGCATTAGGAGCATCCCGAGAAGCCAGAGGACGTTGATTTTTTTCTTAAGGCCCAGACTGAAAATGAAAGCAGTCAAAGAAGAAGAAACAAAGTCACATTCAACTGTTTGTGTGCGGATATCTCGAAATTTCAGGCACACGACTAACCTCCATGTCTCCACGGCCCTCTCTGTGCTTACATATTTGCATGTAGATGAAGTAGAAAAGAAGAGACGGTGAACAGGCAAAGCTGTGCATATCATCATTACCCTCCCTCCCGCGAAAAAAAAAAAAAGGGAAATCTCCAAGAAGTTCAAAACCTCCAACTTCTCTCCTCCTTTCCACCTCCACCTCCTCTACCCTTTCCATTCCCCTCTCCTAAAGCACATTCAAATGTGCAGGTTTGTTTTGGGGATAAAGTCCTCCGCTTTGATCAGCGCTAATTAGACAGCCGCTGCTTTCATTCGCTACCTATTAAGGTTGGGTAGGTTATCGCCGTCCTAATCTCTGGCCGGCAGCCAGGCGAGGGTGCTGCGGTCCTGAAGGAGCCTCCTCAAAGGCGTCTAAGGTGAGAAGGAAGCGTGATGAAAGAGCTGTCTCCTTTCAGCACAGATCAATACGCTCCCCTCCTTTGCCTATGGGGGATCAAGAGTTTGAAACACAAAGGAGGTTTTTGCATAAAGATCCAAACAATGGTTCACAAGACATTTTTTTTCCCTCTTACTTTCTTGCTTTATGCTTTATACTTTCTCTCGTGCACTTTTTTTTAAAATGCCTTTGCTTCAACTTTTCTCTCCGAGAAAAAAAAACTTACAAAAAGAAAAAAAACAGAGGGGCCTCTTAATGAAGCTGGAACTTTTTCTTTTTTACTTTACTCCAAAATGCCTGCAGGAGTCAACAACTTAAGTTACAGTAATATCTTTTTGAGGCTCACTCGATGGGAACATGTGTGTCTTGGATGTAAGGATTCACTTACAGGCGGTCAAATATTTCTTAAATTTGTGCAAACAAATGTCGCAGCGCTAACAGATCTGCATCATATGGGGAGATAAATAAATCTATAAACTTTCTAATAGTGTTTCTTAGTCCTTTAATGCTCCAGAACAAAGATATAATCCTCCATTGTTTGTTTAATATTTCATGCATAAGGAAAGCCTTCCTAAGCGCTTCGAATTTGTTTGGTCAGTGCAGCCTAAACAACCAAGGACAGATTTTAAGATGTCATAATCCAGTGAATATGCAAACTATCCACAAGAAATTAAACAGATCATTTATCATCAAAGTAAATGTTTCACTGTTTGACATGCACCACTCCATTTGATGATGGACAGAAACTGGAACGGTCCATTCTTGCCGAATGGAAGAGGTCAGCTGCTCGACAGTCTGTGGTTGTTGACATATCTAAACTATAGGCAGGCCAGTCGAGCACAAACTCATGCATAGTCCTACTGAAAAAGCTCAGGGGGGAAGCCTACATCTTTATGGTAGCATATGTCTCTCCTAAATTCCATAATACACCTCTGTTTCAATGGTACAGTCACACATACAGAGTCGCCCACGCCAGGGACACTGATGAACCCCCGTATCATCAGCCGCTGGCTTTTGCACCTTTTTCTGATAACAGACTGAATGGTCCTTCTCATCTTTGACACATAGAGCCAGACGTCAGTTTTTCCCAAAAAGCAGCCAAAATGTAGACTCATCTGACCACAGATCACGTGTCCTCTGTCTTTCTGTCCATCTGAAATGAGCTCATGTCCAGGCAACTCAACAGTCCTTCTGAACTGAGTTGACGTATAGATTCCTCCTTGTGCAACATGGATTCTGAATACATTTCTGGATGTGGCGGTGGAATGTTCCGGATACTGATCGTGGTGACACAACGGTTTCTCGTGTTGTGCTGCCTGAGGACTCAAAGGTCGTGACCATCCACTAGTGGTTTCCATCTTCGGCCTTTATTCCCTGAGATTTCCTCCAGACTTTTGTGATCTTTCACAATATCGTGCAGTTTATTTTGCAATCTTGCATTTACAAAATATTTCTTGGAACTTATCAATAATTCTCCGACTCAAATTGACACAACATGTTGAGCCAAAACCAATTCTTGCTTGGTAAGACTAAAACCTTTGTGTGGATGCTCCTCTTATACCCAATGCTGACACCCTCACCTGTCGCCATCAATCGGTGCCCAATTGAAGCTGGTCAGAAAAGACACTGAAAATGAATCCCCCGACTGCAAACAGTCCTATTTTTTCTGGGTTACTCCACCTTGATTTGATCTACTCTCAGGAAATTCCTGTAACTTTCATGGCTATCACTTCAGCTGTTTTTTGGCTGCAAAGACACGATCCCCTGAAAACCGCCAGCAAGGGCATGTGATGCAACATTCTTTTTAGCGTCTTTTGGCTCGTTGTTTCGACTTTAATACCCACAACTTTGCAGTTAAAGCTCAAACTCACTTTTCTGATTAGCGTGGGGCAAAAAACAGAGTAAATAATGAAACTTGTAAGCTGACAAAAGTGGTCTGTGCTCACGCTAAAGGCAGACTATCACAGAGCAGAAGATCTCACACTTAGACATGACGCCATGTTGGATGTATGCAAGATTGTACCAACTTAATTATAGGCTATGAACAAATGCTGCAAGTCACGCTACGTCGTCCCTCGTGCAGTCACAAAAACAGCTAGAGGTCACGTCAAACAAATAGGGATTCTTGGAATCCCATTTCCAAGCCCTAGAGGTGAAATACTTACAGAATAGTAGCCAACAGTATCAGTCCGTGCACATGTCGGCATCACGTGCAGGTGCTTCTTTTGACATCGTCTGTACTCATGGGTTCATGGCACTAGCATCTTGTTAAAGTGCTACTGTCTTACTTTGCTAATTCATTAATCTCGTTCTGACCCATTTCCACGGGATATTTCCTGAAATCATCAGTAAATGTGTTTAACAAAGGGTGGACATCAAGTAGAGCTTCAGTATGTTTAATCTAAGAGGAAGTTTAATTGGAAAAAGAAGAAGAAGAAATCACCTACGTGCAGCCTGCCCGTTTTCTCAATCCTCCTTTCCCTATTCTATTCTCACCATGATATGATTGTGACCCCTTTTTGCAAGCAATTTTCCCTGGATTAGAAAAAACAATCAATCCAATCAAGCCTGGGAGAGGAGAAAAGGGTGGGGGGGGCGATTTCAGAGGAAATCTCTCCTGAAGTTGTTGGGTGTTGCGGTAGAAAGAAGTGAAGAAGGAGCAATCCAGAGGGCCGGCATATATTTCCCTCTCAAGTAATTCATTTATGTCTTCAAAACTCTTTCAGAGACCAGAGTTACTGTGCCTTTGTTGTGCTTTAAAAAGCTTAGCTGGTCTCTATGAAGAGAAGCAATGAGAGCACTTTAGAAAAAGCTACAAAGGGAGCGGACGGGCGGAGGAAGAAAGAAAAAGTGAATGGCACCACTGATAAAGTTGAGCAAATTAAGTCATTGACCTGCGGTGGAGATTAATAGCAAACAAGGTGCCCCAGCTTCACAAGTAATGAATATTCTTCAAACGGCGTGAAGGGAGTCAGTGAGTGTGTGTGTGTGTGGGTGTGTGTGTGTGTGTGTGTGTGTGTGTGTGTGGGGGGGGGGGGGGGTGGTGTGGTGTGGTGGTGGGAAGGGAGGTGTTTGGTAGATAGAGCCAGCTTGATGCGGATGACATTGAAAGTTGTGGAGAACAGAAAAATTCTGTCATTTTTCATTTGTATGCAAATTCGCCTGTTACACAAATTAACCCCTGAACCCCAGTGTCAGTCTTCATCTGGGGCTGAAGCCAGCCCCCTGCCGGGGCCCCTCGGCCACCGTACCCACCCGCACCTCCCTTCTGGGGTCAGCAACGGCTTTAGACGTAAACTTGAGCGTCGCGGCTCCACCTCGTTTGTTTACTGCTGGTATTTGGCAGCAAGTTTACCCCAAAGCGAGTAATTCTTAGGGCCGCGTTGCCCCTGAGAGTTGCTTCTTCGGCAATAAATTCAGCATTAAAATTGAGCTACAAGGCACAAGTTGAGATCTGACAATTAAAAAGCTAAATACTGGCCTTGGCCTAAGCAGCCGCAGCTGAATGCTACCTGTTGCTTCAAGGTGGACCTCTGGGACAGACGGCAAATCCTGCTTCACTCTGCAGCTGCTGGAGTTCACGGCATCTCAGAAACAAATGGTAATAGCTCCCAGCTTAAAGCTATGGTAGGTAATCCTAAAGAGCTAGCAAGAGAGCTAGCAAGATTCGAAAGTGTCCCCTCCTCTAAGCTCCACCCCCCCCTCCCCATTCCGTCAGTGCTTCATCCAAAGCCGGTAGAACCGCATGTGCACATGGAGCAGGGAGCCGGCAGAGGGGGGCGTAGGCACAAAGCAGAGGCATCTGATTGGTTTTTTGTAGGCGACCAATCCGAGATCAGCGTCCCGCTGATCTCGGATTGGTCAGCTTTTTCTCAGTCCTGCAGCTGCCACAGAGGTCTGATTATTTTCGTCCCTTTTTCTAAATACATCTTGTAAAGATTTCTCTCAGGATAGACGGACCATTTCACCCAGTATTACAAAATGTGTTTCTGAACAGGATTACCTACCATGTCTTTAAGTCACGTGGGCACACTGGGACATTTTCAAAAGCCCAAAAACATCGGAGACTCCAGTGATAAATGTGATCACATCGTGCCTTTTAGTTTAAATCCGCTGATGGAATTTAAAGAAAAACTTTAAGGGTGTTTTTATCAGAAGAAATGACTGAGTGACTGACTGAACTCGCACATTTTCAACAACGAGAGGCATTTTAGAAACGAGCGCCAGCCTCAGGTGGCCATTAGAGGAACAGCAGCTTTTGGCACCTCCACAATGACATTTTTTTTTAAGCCCCGAAGATTTCCCATCGACCATCGTTATCAAGCAAAAGTTGAAAAACACAAAGGGACTTCCTGGTTCAGCCTTTCCCTGGAGATGACGGTCTCTCACCCAATAAACGAGACGTTGAAATATCGTACCTTCAAACTCCTTGCAAGTCCCCCTGCTCTTACAGCTGTGTGTATATCTCACAGTGTTGGTAAACTGCAGCTCCATCTCAGGAAAGAGGAAGCAGTCCTAAACACACATCCACCATCTGCAGAGGAAGGTGGCAGCCGCGACGCGTTTGACCCCTTTAATTGATGCTGCTTTAATTATGATAATCGCTTGCCAGAGTTGCTGTTGTTCCCTTTTCCAGACGTCCCCCCTTTTACCATCCCTTATTTTCCGTGGTGTTTCATATCCTGGCATCAACCGGTGCAGGTGTCCTACAGATGTCTGCTCGCCTCCCCTCGGCACATTGCAATTTGTTAGCTCCTAGTCAGCTGCCACCTTTGTGTTTCTGCCATGACACGAGCTGAAACTTTGAACTGAATCAGGAGCTGATGTAACAGCAGGTCAGGGGAAACCTGCCAGGTTGTCAAAGTGGATTTTCAATGGTTTTTTTTGGTCTTTATAAATGATACTTTTAGATAAAAGTTCATGGAGGTTTGATTTAAATATCTAAACGATAACTACGCAATTAGAGATATTCAAGTCTTTGGCTGCTAAGATGATAAGCATTTTAAAACCTTAAAGAACAGCTCAACTAACTATATAAATCGAAATAAACTACAATGAAATTCAGCATGCTCCTGGCTGTTCAAAGCACTTCAAGCTCCAGAAGACTGAAGGTCTGTGTGGTAAACGCTCACATTTATTCTCTCTTTTGAGGACAAATCATCATCTTTAATCCCTTTTGTCGTATTCAGACGCATGCAAGGCACACAGATAGATCACATCTGAGAGGGCCGAGCAACAACTTTGCTGTTTATGATAAATTCATGTCGGTATGCGCCTTGTCCAAGAAACTTAAGCTTAATTGACCCAAGATGCACTTTGGTTTTCGGAATAAAGCTCTCTAAATTCTGTTTAGACTGAAACTTTTGCTGGAGAAACTCCTCCCAGTGCCACAGCATGGTGGCAGGAGCGGTGAGTAAAATGGGTTTAGACAAACAAACACACGCACACACACACACACACACACACACACACACACACACACGCACACACACGGAGCGGCCACCAGTGCCTCTGCAGTAAGTTTCCCTTCAAAGGATCCCCTCAGGATAGACTGTGCGTGAACATAATCCAAGGCCCCTTTGAAGTACACACTTGAAATGTCTCTTGGCTCGGCTTCTGCGTGTGGCATCTCAGCCCTTTGGGTTATTGGAGAGGAGAAGCGCTCCTCGGCCGGCTCGAGGTGGAGAGGCAGCACCTGGTGGTCCCCGCTTGCCTCTCCTCGCCGCATTTCACACATTTACAGTACACTGGGTGATGCCCTCCTCAGCCGCCTCGCCACGGCAGAGCCAAGAGGTATAAACGGTGCTCTGGTGTTCCGCCGGATAAAGCACAAGTACATTTTGGAGTGGATTTTAATAAATCCAGTGTGGCTTTGTCGCACCGCAGAGTTTCACTTGTACGCATTCATTTCTCTGCAGGCAGAGCTGCTGCGAGGGCAGAAGGAGGCCTAATCTCATTGGAGGAGTTAGATGCACGTGGGAGGAGTCAGAGGTACATGGTGTCTAATGGATGTGATGCATTAAATCATTCGAAACGTCATCACTTTTCCACCGACTGAACTTCGAAGCACAGAAGCACGAGTCGTCTTCAGAGTGGAGAATTCTGCTGCTCGAACTCGTGTCCTACGCAGCACCAACAGTCAATCTCATCTCACATATGCTGTATGACATTTAACCACACTTAAGACACTTTGAGGGATTAACATCGCCAGCACTCATGCGACAGTGACTGATCCCTCCATTTCAGGCTCGCGGGAACTCGACAGTTATTTCCTGTGTACTAAGGAGCCCAGAGGAAGCGCTTTTATTGAAACTTTGTTCCGACTTGAGCATTGCAAAAAAGTAGCAGCCTTAGTGTATATGTGAATCATTTCATTCAAATGACACGTGTAAAACATACGGAGGCACTAAAATTTTTCTTTGACCCCGTAAAACCCAACATGTGGAACTTGTGTCTCCAAAACTGTCAACTTTGGGAAGACGGGGTCCCATTTTGTAATCCTTGGTCGACACAAGACTCTTTCATATAGTGTGCAAGTAGTTAATACAGAGTGTGGCCTGTTGCATTCATCCGAAGAGCTGCATGGGTGTATCGAGGTGTATCGAGCCCAATATTTAACAAGAGTTACATCGTCTGATGACTCAACACGACTCTGAGGGTGCAGCACAGCATTTAAGTTGTTGTATTTGAGTTGGACAGATGTTGCGGTTTATGGACACTGATCAGATATTCGGCCTTTGTTCACACACACAATCAACTCGCTTTGTTTCCCACTGCCTAAGGGCTAAATCCTCACGGGCCCAGAGACTGACAGCTGACGTTCATCATTTCAACAATCGGGACTTTAGGTGGATTTGTTTGTCTCAAAGTGCTTTGAACAGAGAAGGAAGATTAAAACAAGTTAAAGTCCATGTTTTGCATCAACCCACTTTAAGGTCAGTAAAAGCGAAATCTTAATTTCTATTCATATCCACTTATGCTTTTAAATAACCCTTACATGGCTCTCCAAGGTTGCTGGAGACATGCCACGAGTGGCATTTGAACCGCTGACTGTTGTTGCTGCCCACTGAACAGAAGACCCGTGATTTAAAACCGCTGGCTTACCTCCAGCAGCCTCAGAATCAACAAGAGCGAAAGACGTATAAGTAAAGGGCGTGCTGGATGTGATGTCGCCTGGATTTAACAGATTAAGTTGAAGAAACTTCTTATCAGAAGTTATTTTTACTTAACATACAGAGGCCCTTTAGAGCGTGCAGACAGGTGGGACTCCGTCAGCCCACAGAGTCGGACCACAGAGTCCTCCCCAAGACAAAGAAAGCCTCGGTGTTCAGACAGATAAAAATGTGCCACATGAATATACAGAATATAGCACAGTCTATTAATATGAGCTGAATTCATTAAAACTGTTGTAATAAGAACAGACCGTTCTTCGACTTTCTTCTCATCGATTGTTGTCTGCCTCAGAGGTCAGAGACATGAACTCCTCTGCATTTTGGAAACCCATCCTGTTGCTCTGACCTCTGCCCGTTTCATTGTTATTTTCCACATTTCGGATTTTGACAAGGAGCCAAAAGTCTGAGGCGAGATTTCAGTTCCAAACGATCACTTTCAGGCATGAGGCAGGGCTGTGAAAAACCAAAGTTTTTTTACTTTGAAGCATCAAATATGACTCCTTTGTCATATTATGCCTGGCATTGAGGTCTTTTGGGTCCACTGTTCCAACAGACTAATAGAGTCGGGTTTGCTGGCACAGACTCTGTAAAACTGTCCAGGTTGGAGGAGTTTCTAAGCATTATTGGACATTTGGGGGATTCCCTCAGTTGTGTAAAGCCCCTGATAAAAGCGACATGTTACAGTTTCAACAGATTACACAGATGTTGTGCTGCACAGGGCACCTTTGTTGCACATTTACTACATCAAACTGACACAGTGGCCCTTTTTAAGGAAGACTGCTCCTCATAAAGAGTCAAAGCACTTACAAAGTGAAGTCTGAGCTGCACTGCATTTTACTGCAGCTCTTATTAAAAATATAGGCGAGAAGCTGTTTGAGACGCTGAAGAGGAGCAACGTCGCATCCGAGTTTATGGAGTCGTTAGTTGTTGGCGTCACGCGGTTTTACGTCCGTGGATTTTCTTCTCTTTCATCTTTTTTTAGATGCAACAATACACAGAGTGTATCCTCTGTCTTTCTCCGATTTGACTCCTTTTCTTAATCGTGTGGCTGCATGATTTTTCTTCCAAATATCACGCTGGCAAAGTCAAACTGAAATGAACTGACAGGATATGTTCACACTCCTCAACGCGCAATTATATTGTCTGGTACTCATTTGTGTCTATCTGATGTGACTTATTTAAAATCTAAAAAGAAGTAGTCATAAGTGTGATGGGGTGTGTATTTTGTGAGCCGAACCAAATGTGTTTGGTAGCGAGTACTCGAGTGAGGTCTGATAGTGTTATATGATGCATTGGTCTGTGTACTCGGTGTCAGTGTGTGTGTGTGTGTGTGTGTGTTCTCACCATCTCAAGTCTCCTCTCACTGAAGGCGAGTTTCCAGGAGGAAGTGAGTCGTGACCCTCGAGTCCATTGTGGCAGTGGAGAGATTACACACACGCCGCAGGCTGTGAAGGCGTTCGAGGAAGCCACCTTCGTAGTCAGGCCGGCAGAAAGTGAAATTAAGGAAAACAGAGAGACAAGAAAAAGAAAAAAAAGCCCACCAGGCTGAACACACGAGGAACGCTGGAGGAAATAAGACAGAGAGATGAAAGTAGGAGTCATTTTTGAGAAAGAAAAAAGGAAATACAGTCAGTTTCTGCATTATAAAATGTAAAACAAATGTAAATAAATAAATACATACATGTATATGTTCTTATATATAGACATACATTCATTGACTCGTTTTTTATTTAATGGCAGCAACATGTCTCAGAACAAGTTGGGACAGGTCCATGTTTACCACTGTGTACCATCCCCTCTTCCTTTGACAACAGTCTGAGTGAGTCTCTTCCTCTCTCAGGTGCTCTTTTATGCCAAATCGTGTTAGTGGTCAGTCGCAACAGGTGCCTCGAGCTGTTTCTTATTCATACCACTTACTTTTCCAGCCTTTTGTTGCCCCCGTCCAAACCTTTTTCAGATGCGTTTCTAATTCAAGATTAGCTAATATTTTTCTATTCTTGTAAAATGTCCCATCTTTTCAACAGTTAGTTGGTTTATGGAGATTTGCAAACAATTACACACTTGTTATATTTACATTAGACACAACGTCCCAACTTTTTTTGGTACTGGGATCGTACTTAGCTTGAATGTTCTTTGAGTTAGCCACAAACAAATCCAGACATATAAATAACTATCAGAGGCAATACATTTAGTGACGTACGGTTGGCCTGACAAACAGGCTTCAGTAGCCTGATTAACATAGACTTTCAAATCTCTTCGAGATTCTGGTCTGACCAAGACCATAACGAATACGATTCGAAATGGCCTGGTCAACCCGCCTCCCTCGGGTTGCTACTGGTTGTGGCCAGAAAAGGCTGTGCCTAAGCTTAAGCCAATCACACCACTCTTTCTTCTGACGTATGATTTAGCTACCAGCGGGGCTAACTGGTAGATTAAACTCTTACCAAAGCCAGTAGGGAGCAAGGCGAAAACGTCTTTCCTGTCAAGAAATGATTCAAGGGCTGTTCTTTGCTCGATTTTTAACGAGAATCTCCCGTCGAACACTTTCATTACAGCATCTACAGCAGTGTCAAAAGCTTGACGCTGCTCCATGTTGATATTGAATGAAGCGCTTCCGTGTACAATCCATGGGTTGAGTGGCAGTTCAACCACGTCACTAGCTTGAACACGCCTCTACCATGGGCCGTTGGCGCTGCTCAAAGTTGATTGCTTCCCGACAAAGTGGGTGGAGTTCCCATTTTTTCGGGAACTCGAATCCACCTGAATGAGCAGTTTGCCTGAGTAAGTGTAGCAGAGCCGAAGGTGTTGCGTCACTGCGAGGGCGGAGCCTGGGTAAGGCTTCAGTGCACCAGCAAGGCCGATGCAGCATTACAGCTGGGACAAAAATCCACCAACTGAGATATACATACCTACATACATTGCAAGTTCACAGTCCCACTCCATCAGTAAATAAACATGAGTATGATACATTCTAATATATGATTAGATTATACAAACATGAACAGACAAGAGCAAACAAAGAAGCTCTGTGAAGAGTTTCAAACAAACACTGAGTCTCAACAGATCTGATAAAACGAGGACAGCAAACTAGTGAAGCAATAGCTCATCTATTCATGTAATGACACAGGAGCCAGGCTGACTAATGCATGTTTTTAAATCTGCACTGAATCTTACTGGAAGGTGGTGTGCGCTGCTTCACTTCACTGGAAGCAGTTGGGCAATAGATCACAAGTAAAGAAGGAGTTACTGCACTCTAAAGGGAAATGTTTGTTTCTCGCCAAATCTCTCAAAAGACAAAGTGCTTCCTGACTTCAGGAGCCTCGTCTTTGTTCTGATAACTATTGACGGCTGAGTGCAGCCGACTGCAGTCAACAGACCTAAATGTATATGCTCTTTTTCTTTATCTCTTATTCAGAGTAGAGAGAGTAGGGTGTAGGGTGTAGGGACTTCCCCAACACGAGGGGGGCGATTGGTGATGCAAATTTACGAGCGATTGATCGAAAGGACGTAACTCTATGGTGACTGGTCAAGACCACGCAGGTGCACAGCCAGAAGAACTGCAAACAAGTGAATACAATATGAACCGAATATTATAACGATACCATGACTCTTCGAAGTGTTCCCGGTGTCGGTGGAGAGGCAAATATTCGGCCAAACATCGAGGACAGATCTCAAGAACAGAAATGTGAAACAAAACAAACGGAGATCTCTAATTTGGAACAAAGGTGAGCCAGGCTTGAAGGGTTTAGGGTTACTGAAGATGTCGGAGTTGACTGAAAGTCTGTGCGTCTTCAGGGCAACAGTAGTAACAGACACCACTGGTGGCATTTCGGGGATGGTCAAGGAGTAACCGCTATGGTTAAAAAAAAAATAATAAAAAAAACAGGTCAGAGGACAAACCCTTGAAGGACCCAATGTGAGGCTAGCGGAAGAGTTTTTTATTGAAATAACCAATCTAAATCTACTATAAGCTCTTTGTGTAGCTCTTACTTTGATACCCTGTAGATTTTTCTAAGCCGAACACATCTGCTTGGTGCACACTTGATGACTAGAAGGGCTGGATTTACCTAACAAAAGCTCTTCTTCCACATGGATCAGCCACAACATTAAAACCACTGCCTGCTAAGGTGAATAACACTGAGCATCATTACAATGAAACCTCAGGTCCTGGCATTCATGCAAACAGTACTTTGACACGTACCACCCACCTAAACATTGATGCAAACCATGCACACCCCTCTCCATGGCAACAGCATTCTTTTACAGCAGCAGCCTCCCACGACACTTTAAAAACAGCTCAGCAGCGGCTTGAGGAACACGACAAAGATATAATAATAGTGCTCAATTGGATCCCAAGAGGCCCAACCTCAAAACCCACAGGTCCCAAAGGATGTGCTGCCAGTTTCCCGGTGACGGGTCACAGCTGTTATGGTGGCACACGTGGAACCTGCAGGAGATTCAGCATTTATTTTGAACATAAATAGCCCCTTTGGTGAATTTAGTCAGAACCGGCTAAAGTTTAAGTGGATCAACTGTAGTATTTACTTAATATTTTGTTCAGTGTGTCCATAAAATGGCTAAAGGAGCGGCAAGAGAGCAAAAACAGCATTTAAAATGGGCAAAATAACACTGAAAAGACAGTGGAGCCCTCGGGGGAGCAATATCTTAATCTATATCTAGAATCTGTCCGCAGAACACCTAAAATGTTACACATTGTTTATTCCTTGGTTTTTCTTCAACAATACCTTGTTGTACCGACTGCCTATATGATGTTTTAGCCCACTGTTCCTTTTTTTCTTTTTCAGCCTTTTTATTCCCCTGCATTTGTATTAAAGAGAGTACGGGAATTAATCTTTCCAGACTGGCAACTGTCTCACATGTGATATATTTGGGTGCAATATCCCTAAAAGATGCATTGTTTGGTAGAGGAGGTATCTCTTTTTCTCCGAATGGTGGATTTCTTCTTTTGGAACAGAGCTCATGATGACATGTTTTCTAAATCCTCTGCCCTCCCTCGACACAGTTTTGAGAAAAGAAGTCTGTACTGAGCAGAGACACGGAGAAATGAAGATCTTGTCTACGCGATTGTGGTCGAGGCAGCCGGCGGAAGATTAGAAGAGTTTTCTCCGAGTGATCCTCGCCGACTGGCCAATCTGTTCAGCCGGCACCTCAGATTCACGCAGAAGGCACAAGTAGTGACACCAACTGCTGCGACAGAGAGGGAAAGTGAGCAGGAAGTTCCGTGGCATGCTGCCCGTCATGTGACCACTCCACGCTTGGTCCTCGTCCAGCCATCTGTTTTTTTTTTTTTTCCCTTTTTCTTTTATTTTGTTCCTCAACTTTCCCCCGACTAGAAGTTTTGGTCCTTTCTCTTGCTGGCCACTAAAGTGTTACACACATGGTTTGGAGGCAGGAGTCACTACAGCAGGTTTGTTTTATGACACATCAACTAATTCCGTGATCAAGCTGCACGTATCCATGACTACACTGTACATCAGCTGTGTTACTTCATTAATATAGATTAGATGTAACAGCTCACGCTGCGATTATGAACAGAAAAATCATCGTGAATAGTCTCGGTGAGGAGGAGTTGGGCGATCATGTGCCTCGACAACAGTTTTGATGCAGCTTATGATTGATTCTTCAACTCTGTTTAAATATTTAAAGACAGAACAACATGGATTGCACTGATTTGCTGTCATCTTTCCCCTTAAAAGTGACAAATCAAATCATGCAAGAAAAATAGAGGTTTAAAAAAAATTTGTCTGTTACAGTATTTTAGTCCAACGCCATACTGGTCCAATCGT
This sequence comes from Odontesthes bonariensis, assembly GCF_027942865.1. Taxonomy (NCBI): domain Eukaryota; kingdom Metazoa; phylum Chordata; class Actinopteri; order Atheriniformes; family Atherinopsidae; genus Odontesthes; species Odontesthes bonariensis. The sequence goes on along the minus strand of NC_134516.1, from coordinate 14,378,553 downwards.
AGCCCGCAAAGAAACTGGTAATGGCATTGAGACCAAATCAACAATACCTGGAACTTAGGTGGTATTAAGGCTGGCACAGAGAGGGAGAGGTTGGATTTCCTGTGACCCTCCATGACCATACCATACCATTCAAGTCTAATAATTTCTAAAGATTTAAACAATGAACCCCTCCTGTTTTCGCCAGAGGCGTGAGGAGTGTTGGGTATCATGCCGTCCAAATTTAGAGCAAAACCACCTTACTGCGCTGAGGTTCAGGTTTGCAGGGGTATCCAATGGATAGTTAGGCCTAAGAAGCTGGTTTAAATGCAGGAAGCCCATATAGCAATTTTCAACCCCTCTGCCTATTCTAGGCGAAATCCTGAGGGGGTGTACGGGGAAAAAGAGAGGCCCCAAAGGCAGGCGCCAGAACCGGGAAGCCAGAACTAGGGAGCAAATAACCGTTCACCTTCACTGCATGCATCGAGTTTGAATCATAACAAAGAAAAAGTAAACACTGTAGTTGGGACATTTGTTTGGCATCCAATGTGATTAGTCTATCAGCACCACGGTCTTAGGGGCCTGATACACCAAGTCAACATCAGCCTTTGGAAACATTAGTCTTTTTTGGATTTTCAATGTGTAACGCATCGTAAGACTCAATTGTTTGTCTCTACAGTATGTTCCGAGTGCTTAATGGTTTGTTCAGATGCCAGCAATGCGCGGAGTTCTTCACATCCATTTGTTCTGTAAGAGTCCTTACAAATCTGTGGTTATAACGATGGCCCTAGCTGGCATCACAGACACACACAGGCTTTCATTTACATTTTGAAATGGTGCATAAGAAAAAGGTTGATGGAATAAGCAACAATTGAAAAAGCTTTTTCATTTTTGCACAAAAAAAAACCTTTTTTTTTTTTTTTTTTAAATAAGTCGATGTGCAGAAACACCTTTTGCAAATAAATTGAGGTAACAAACCTTTTACTCACATGACTGATCACCTGACAGATCATCAGTTTCTGCTTCCAGAGAATAAATGTGGCCCATACTCGCTGGAACAAAAGGACAACTGTAGTGTACCCAACTAAAACTAATTCCCAGAGACCTCTCTTCCATGTGGCCAAAGCAACTGCTTTTGTTTGTGTATTCTGCCTCAAAGTTTCGTTTCCGGCAAGCGGCTACTACTCTGCTGATTACAGCCATGTGCAACTTAGCCAAGTATGTTTACTTCAAACCTGTCCATGAAGATGTCTCTGAAGTGAATATTTTCTATTTGGAGACATATCAAAGACAAGTCGGGAAAAAAGACATTTTTTTCTCACACTGTCCTTCAGTAAAGCCATGATGATCAACCCTGATGCACACCAAGTTACATCTGACCACGACAACTTTAACAAAAGGTATTTAAGTTAGCAAACTGCATCATTTAAAAATAGAAAAAGTAGAGCTACACAAAAAACCTTCTCAGACACACACAAAAAAAAGGACCCGAGGCAAAGGTTCACCTCCTTCTGTGGACTCTCATCACAGAAACTTTGACTGAAGCCTCCACGGTGTGACGCACTCCGCCAGTGCTCATTGAGTAATTTGCACCACATTAAATGAAGACAGTGTCAGCTTCACAGAATCCATATGGAATAGAAATAAGTAAATGATTCAGCAGTGATGAAACTGTAAGACAACAAACGTAATTACGTTTTGATGTCAAGCCTCTCTGCGCGGCTTTCATATCCCGGATCATTTGCCTGCATCGCTTTGGAACAGAACTTGTTTCAAACGGCTGCCTTTCTCTCCAATATTGTGCTAATGCATTTAATTTAATGTTCGCAGACGACGTAATTGGGATAATATTGCTCCATAATACTTTGAAGGAAACCTTAGCATTAAGCACTAAATTGAAATTTTGAAGCGAACAGTGAAACCGACTGTGGGGGCAAAGAAACCCCATTAAATGTAATTTGTTCTGCATGGCTGTGGGGGTAATGGTTACCGAGACACTCCTTTATTAAGTCGAATAGGTAGCGAGGTAGCTTCAGATTTGCTCCCGCACCCAGACAGACACACACACACGCACACACACAAATGCTAGGCTGTCTACACACAGTTTGTGGAGGTATTAGGAAAGGTGTAAGCTGTCGTCAGCTGTTATTCCAACCACAAAGGGAGTGTTAAGCAGCCACTGGAGGCCTGCTGAACACTAACACACACAATACACAAAATGAACACAAACAAGATACACACACACAGACGCACACCTTTTCATGTCGAGTAAAACAACTCTTGTATCCATGGAACAGGAATAAAGAAAGAAAAGTCAATGAAAAATGAAAGGGAGTGAGGAAGAAAGAGAGGAAGACAAGATAAAAAAGGAAGACATGTCGACCAACTGTGAGGACAGACATTGAGACAGAGGAGGAGTCAAAGATGAAAGAAAACGTTTAAAAAGAAAAAAGGACAAAAGAAGGAAACGTATATGCCTAGCAAGAGGATGAAAAAGTTAAGACAATGTAGGATGAAGAGGAAAGGTGAGGAAGAGCTGGACGGCAGAAGAGCCAAAACAAATAGAGGAGGTGGGGGGCAAAAAGGGAGAAAAGAGGGAGGGCAAGTGGAAAGGAAATGATAAACGAAGGTGGAGAAGATGAAAAAGAAAAGAAGAGATGATAGGGTAGAGAGAAGAGAGCTGAGGAAAGAGTGAAAAGGGGAGATGAAAGAAAAAAGATATTGAAGACGACAAAGCAGCAAAAGGCATGAGACCCAGAATGAAGAGACAGACAAAAGTGAGATGAAGAGAGGAAGGTGGAAATGGAGGAAAAGCAGTGGGAGAGAGGAAGAGTGATAGCAGAATAATAAGAGGAGGGAGAAGGTGAAGAGGCAGGAGAGGAGAGAGGAGGAAGACGAGGGGGTCCCTGCGGAGAGCCGGAGATCAAACACAGAGTCTAAGTCAAACTCCGCTGAGAGATCTTAAACCTCCTTTGTAATTGGAATTTTAAAAGTTAATACAAAGACGCTTCTTCAGTAAGATGTCTTCAGCAGATAGAAGAAGAAGAAAAAAAAAAAAACACGAGGATGACTTTTTTTGTCCCTCCAGTGATGTTTAAAGCAATCGCTTTCCTTCAAGCAGGAAAATTAAAAGGGAGATTTCTTCTTCTGTGCTGTAAAGACTGTGAAAGAAGGCTCAGAAAGGGAGGCTGTCAAAGGTTTGGAGTTTGTTAGCCAGTCAGAAAATAATAAGAGGCAACAAATGAAATTTTGTACATCAACTTGCGTTTCTTTGTGTTCATACAAGTGCTCTGCGAGACTGTTTATGGAGGACCAAAAGTGTCAAAATCATAACTGAATAAATAGTTCAATTAAGGGAGAAAAAGTCAAGTTATAGTGGAAAAAATGACTAGGTTTCCATTATCTTAGAATGAGCAATTCATATATGAAAATAAAGCAGGTTAGTACAGGAGCTCAGGAGAGACAAACCAAACACTGGCTCTAGAGCTGGCCTTTAATTTCTTTATTTGTTTATTCATTCATTCATTTTGCAGGCATGAAAGTTTGGAAGTAGGTGGAGGGCGGGAGGGGTTACAGTTGGTTGTAATTTACAATTGTGGCCACAAGATGTCACTACATTTTACAGACTGAACCTTTATAATTGCATCGCAAAATGCATTTATTTCCAGATGTACTTTTTATAGAGGAAATGCGCACAATGTCATCAGGCACATGACTGTACTTTGGTTACGCCCACTTTCAGCAACTGAGTGGCAAAAAGACAGCTGGCTCAATGGCTGCCAATGGCCTGGCTGGCTGGAGCGACACAGAAAACACGTGAAAAATGGCAAAGAGCTGCTGTGCATTCGACGGAAACAACCGATTCAGAAAGAAGGTGGAGCTTTCTTTTTATAAAATAAAAAAAAAAAAAAAAAAAAGGAACTGGATTTTCTGCCATTCACAGAGACCACTGGAATAGACTCAGAAACATGGATCTGACATTTTGGTTTCAGGTGTCCGATTCCCGCGTAAATATTCTTTTAACCATAGATGTGTTCAGGTAGGAGAAAAAAAACGTGTACCAACGCTTCTTTTCCACCTGTATTTTGGATGAAGGTTAGACGTTAGCTTGTCCACACAGCCCGAAAGGAACAGGTCTATTCTGCAAGTGAAATTTATACAGAAAGCTCCTTGAAGTTTAACGTTTGCTTAAATTAAGTTTATTATTGGCGTCTAAATGAATGGTTAGATGGCCAGGTTTAAAGTCTTTTCGATGTTCTAAACCGGTGGAGTAATGGTAAAAAGGTTATTAGAGGCTATGGTAACGTCGCAAAATGTGTATTGACATGTTAACTGTCTCACGAGTCTTGACTGTGCTCACGTGCAGCTGCTGCACAGTGGATTTGGTCATTTCGTCTATGATTACAGTTTTCATGACAAAAGGTTGAACAAAGTCAGATATTTTTGAAAGATCCATTCAGCACATGACCAGAAGGCCGATTTGTGACATTGTTTGACAAAGACAAAGCCCTCTTTCAAGTTCGATCAGACATCTCAACTTTTACATGATTTCAGGCTTTGGCTTTGTGAATTTCCCTAGAGCAGAATGAGGTATAGACATCAGAATACCCAATTTCTGGACAGATGTTAATCTCCAGCATCCACAGAATCCTCTGAAGGTCACATGGATAACAGCTGAGACCAACAGCCTGAAACTGAAGTTGTGGCTGTGGCTTCACTCAATGCCTATTCAAACATTCTCGGTGTGTCGTGATGCAGCAGGTTCACACCTTTTATTTATTTCCTGAATTTCAAATTTCACTGTACTTCTTAAAGGAACAACATGCAACAATTACTGACATCTAGTGGTTAAGTTGGAGATATCAAACAACCTCCACATTGTCATTGTTCCACACCGCAACTTCAATTTGTTCCCTTTGAATATTTTCTTCTCTTTTCTTTTTAACTAAATAAACTTACTTTATCATATACTTTCCACTTATTTCTCCCCTGAGTGTTGTTGTTTCTGCATTAATGTATTGTGTTGTTCTACAAATAATTCAGTCAATTAACAGGATTTTTTTTTTACTTGTGGGAGAAAAACAAATTTCTAAAAAGGGGAATTAAATCAAGAGTAAATTCTTATGAAACAATAGCAAGAAAGGCTCATCTCAATCATTTAAAGACAATTTACAGACAATTTGTTAACTTAAACTTAAATTCCATTATAATTTAACGCCTAACCAACTTCAGAGATCAACAGTACATGAAGTAACTGATATCGCAGTTGCAGCTACATTATTCTTATGTTAACATGGCCATGATAATCTATTTCACATATACACTCACAGCTTGAATGCCTTTACCTTTTATTTCATTGGATCCGTGAGCTTTAAGTTGACTAAAATATTGAAGGTAGAACAGCTGTTGTTGTCCCTTCCTATGGGCTCACCACCCGTGGGAGGGGCCATGGGGGTCGGGTGCAGTGTGAGCTGGGCGGCAGCCGAAGGCAGGGACCTTGGCGGTCTGATCCTCGGCTACTGAAGCTGGCTCTTGGGACGTGGAACGTCACCTCTCTGCTGGGGAGGGAGCCTGAGCTGGTGCGCGAGGCTGAGCGGTTCCGGCTAGATATAGTTGGACTCACCTCGACGCATGGCTTGGGCTCCGGAACCAGCCTCCTCGAGAGGGGTTGGACTCTCTTTCACTCTGGAGTTGCCCGCGGTGAGAGGCGTAGAGCAGGTGTGGGCATACTTATTGCCCCCCGGCTGTGCGCCTGTACATTGGGGTTTACCCCGGTAGACGAGAGGGTAGCCTCCCTCCGCCTTAGGGTGGGGGGACGGGTCCTGACTGTTGTTTGTGCTTATGCACCGAACGGCAGTTCGGAGTACCCACCCTTTTTGGAGTCCCTGGAGGAGGCACTAGAGAGTGCTCCTCCGGGAGACTCCCTCGTCCTGCTGGGGGACTTCAATGCTCACGTGGGCAATGACAGTGAGACCTGGAGGGGCGTGATTGGGAGGAACGGCCCCCCCGATCTGAATCAGAGTGGTGTTTTGTTGTTGGACTTCTGTGCTCGTCACGGATTGTCCATAACGAACACCATGTTCAGGCATAAGGGTGTCCATATGTGCACTTGGCACCAGGACACCCTAGGCCGCAGCTCGATGATCGACTTTGTAGTCGTATCGTCGGACTTGCGGCCGTATGTCCTGGACACTCGGGTGAAGAGAGGGGCGGAGCTGTCAACTGATCACCACCTGGTGGTGAGTTGGCTCCGCTGGTGGGGGAGGAAGCCGGTCAGACCTGGCAGGCCCAAACGTATTGTGAGGGTCTGCTGGGAACGGCTGGCGGAATCCCCTGTAAGGAGGAGTTTCAACTCCCACCTCCGGCAGAGCTTCAACCATGTCCCGGGGGAGGTGGGGGACATTGAGCCCGAATGGGCCATGTTCCGTGCCTCCATTGTTGAGGCGGCCGACCGGAGCTGTGGCCGCAAGGTGGTCGGTGCCTGTCGTGGCGGCAATCCCCGAACCCGCTGGTGGACCCCAGTGGTGAGGGAGGCCGTCAAGCTGAAGAAGGAGTCCTATCGGGCCTTTTTGGCCAGTGGGACTCTAGAAGCAGCTGATGGGTACCGACAGGCCAAGCGGAACGCAGCCTCGGCGGTTGCTGAGGCAAAAACTCGGGCTTGGGAGGAGTTCGGGGAGGCCATGGAGAACGATTTCCGGACGGCCTCGAGGAGATTCTGGTCCACCATTCGGCGGCTCAGGGGGGGGAAGCGGTGCACCGTCAACACCGTGTATGGTGAGGGCGGGGCTCTGCTGACTTCAACTAGGGACGTCGTGAGTCGGTGGGGGGAATACTTCGAGGGCCTCCTCAATCCTACCGACACGCCTTCCGATGAGGAAGCAGAGTTGGGGAGCTCGGACGTGGGACCTCCCATTTCTGGGGCTGAGGTTGCCGAGGTGGTCAAAAAACTCCTCGGTGGCAAGGCCCCGGGAGTGGATGAGGTCCGTCCTGAGTTCCTCAAGGCTCTGGATGTTGTGGGGCTGTCTTGGTTGACACGCCTCTGCAGCATCGCGTGGACATCGGGGGCAGTGCCTCTGGACTGGCAGATCGGGGTGGTGGTCCCCCTCTTTAAAAAGGGGGACCGGAGGGTGTGTTCCAACTATAGGGGGATCACACTCCTCAGCCTCCCTGGTAAGGTCTTTTCGGGGGTACTGGAGAGGAGGATCCGCCGGATAGTCGAATCTCGGATTCAGGAGGTGCAGTGTGGTTTTCGTCCTGGCCGTGGAACAGTGGACCAGCTCTATACCCTCCGCAGGATCCTGGAGGGAGCATGGGAGTTCGCCCAACCAGTCTACATGTGTTTTGTGGACTTGGAGAAGGCGTTCGACCGTGTCCCTCGGGGACTCTTGTGGGGGGTGCTCCGGGAGTATGGAGTGCCGGACTCCTTGATATGGGCTGTTCGGTCTCTGTATGACCGGTGTCAGAGTTTGGTCCGCATTGCCGGCAGTAAGTCGGACATGTTTCCTGTGAGGGTTGGACTCCGTCAGGGCTGCCCTTTGTCACCGATTCTGTTCATAATTTTTATGGACAAAATTTCTAGGCGCAGCCAGGGCGTTGAGGGGGTCCGGTTTGGCGACCTCAGAATCGGGTCTCTGCTTTTTGCGGACGATTTGGTTCTGTTGGCGTCGTCGGGCCGTGACCTTCAGCTCTCACTGGAGCGGTTCGCAGCCGAGTGTGAAGCGGCTGGGATGACCATCAGCACCTCCAAATCTGAGACCATGGTCTTCGGCCGGAAAAGGGTGGAATGCTCTCTCCGGGTCGGGAATGAGATCCTTCCCCAAGTGGAGGAGTTCAAGTATCTCGGGGTCTTGTTCACCAGTGAGGGACGAATGGAGCAGGAGATTGACAGACGGATCGGTGCGGCGTCTGCAGTGATGCGGGCTCTGCACCGGCCCGTCGTGGTGAAGAAGGAGCTGAGCCAGAAGGCGAAGCTCTCGATTTACCGGTCAATCTATGTTCCTACCCTCACCTATGGTCACGAGCTGTGGGTAGTGACCGAAAGAACGAGATCGCGAATACAAGCGGCCGAAATGAGTTTCCTCCGCAGGGTGGCTGGGCTCTCCCTTAGAGATAGGGTGAGAAGCTCGGTCAACCGGGAGGGGCTCAGAGTAGAACCGCTGCTCCTCCGCATCGAGAGGAGTCAGATGAGGTGGCTCGGGCATCTTGTGAGAATGCCTCCTGGACGCCTCCCCGGTGAGGTGTTCCGGGCCCGTCCCACTGGGAGGAGACCCCGGGGAAGACCCAGGACACGTTGGAGAGACTATGTCTCTCGGCTGGCCTGGGAACGCCTCGGGGTCCCCCCAGAGGAGCTGGAGGAAGTGGCCGGGGACAGGGACGTCTGGGTCTCTCTGCTCAAGCTGCTGCCCCCGCGACCCGATCCCCGGACCAGCGGAAGATAATGGATGGATGGATGGATGGATAAAATATTGAAGGTAGAACAGCTGTTGTTTGATTTAATAATTTTCTGTTGTCATGTTGGTAGTTTTACACCAAGATTCCAACATGTTGTCCTCCAGAGTAGCGGGAACAACCTGCACTTTGGCCTCAATGATGCTGCATCTCTATGTTAGCAGTGCTGAGAAGGCCACACCTCTGCTATTGAAAGACCGTTTGAGCTCACAACTCATAAAGACAATAGAACGAGGGAAAAATCCTCTGAAACGTTGCTCCGCGTCCAACACAACCACCACAATGGCAAATTCTCTGAAAGTGAAGACATACGTTTTAAAAGGCGTATATGCAGCAGAAGCATGGAAGAGACAAAAAAAAAAAAAAAGTCCTTTCCCCGAACATTTTGTCAGTAATGTGAGGAGGACAGCGGGACGACGTGCAGCAGTAGGAGCTGCAGAGTTTTGCTCAGCGGAGGAACAGATGGGAGAAACTCGCTAGGGGAGGATGAATTCCGGTCAAAAAAGAAGGTGACAGCAGAGCGTGACCGCCAACATGTCCGCCACACACTTCTCTCTCTCCCTCGTTTGTTTTTCAGTGCAGCTTCTCTTTTTCTCCATCTTCCTGTCCGTTTCAACACATTGCCCTCCTCTCTTCTCTATCAGGTGCTTCGTGTGGGTTTGCTTGAGATGAGATGGCTTTAGGATTTAGAGAATGACCGAGGGATGATAAACACGCCGACAACCTCTACTGTCACCACACAAGGCCTGATAAGCAATTAAAGATGTGTGTACAGTTGGGTCTATAAGGGATATTTGGCTCAGGGACACTCAATATTTTCACAGGCCTTTTTATGTATGAGCACAGTTCATCCCGATGTGTTTTTTTCCATCCTTTCTATTTTGTTCATTTCTGATGAAGTGGGCCCGTCTCGAAACTCCTTAAAGTCCGATTTGCGAGGCTTTTTGTTTTTATTTTCTCTTTCTAGCTTTGCTCAGGAGCTTATATTTAGCAGCTTCTGGCCAAACAAACACTCAATGACTAAAAATTCCTAGGAAGTAACGAAGAAATCCAACTGCCTGCAAGAAAGGACTTGGTTGCATGAAATACATTCTGCGTTTCAAAGGAGAGCAGGTAGCAGAGTGTTAGCGTTGCTCTATCTGAAAGGAAAGAATGAACAAATTTTGAGTAATTTTGCATCGTAAGTGGACGCTGCTGCAACTCGAGACGTGTTTGAAGGCTTTCCATGTCTGGACAACGTGCGTAGCCCTCGTAGCAAGTCTGAATCAATCCGTTTGAGTCTTTTGGTCGATTTATTCAGAGTTCATTCAGAAAGAATGTCATCAGACCCCTCTGTCATCTTTTCTACACTCAAACGGGAGTTGACAAAAATCCTGTTGTGACATGGTCTCGTGTAGACACGTGTAGACACAAATACATGGCAGTAACGCAGTCTCCCGGTAGATCTTGAAATAGATGCGTTGATCTACAGCTAAAATAAAAATTCGAACATTAGACACGTTGAGGAAAGAAATAACGCTTTCAAGGAGGTAGAGGAGGGTGGCACCAAACAGCCATCTAACATGCCAACTTTCCACAGTCCAACATCTGCTAAGTATCCTTCACTCCTCGACTTTGCTCTCAGTCACAGTCGGTTAGCATCAGGTGTTAAAAAAAAATACATGGTTAGGTTTAGAAATTCCAATAGTCATTGTTCGGGTTCGGAATGTCACAGTTGAACCAAAGACTACAAAATAGAAAGATGGATATCGTGCTTAGGGGCCGTAAAGGTCTCCCCCTACTGGAAATTTCATAGAATGCAGATAAAAGACACTCTGGAAGCTTTGTTTGGTTTTTGGATTGCGTTTCATGTTCTTATGTGCTCCTTTAAAATCCTCAAATGTGTTTTTAAAAGCGGTAACCATTTCAGAACCAGCCCATCTTCCCATGTAGCGTCCTAAACGTCAGACGGCTACATTTTCTTTATTTTCAGAATATTTAGGCTGGGTTTAAGGCAAATATGGGACATTTTCCCTCTTTGTCTTCTCAAAAATCATTGCAAATCTGCAGTGACAGATTTTTTACATTTTCTAAAATGAAATGCTGCTGTGCACCCTGCGTCCATGGCACAGCGGTTTGGGGAAAACACAAGAGATAAAACATCCCCCGCCCCAAAAACACCATAAAAGGCCATTTTCAAACCAAAAGTCGTACCATTTACAGCGGCAGTGTTTACTCAGCCGTCTTCTAACATTTACCCATCAAACACCACACTCGCTTTCAGTCACTGCGTGTCCTACAGTCTGACACAAGAGGACACAAAAAGCCTCCCGGTACTGTGTTTCACATCTGAATACCCAGCATGCATTAGGTGGCTGTGGGTAGGTGAGCCGCGGGCTAAATTATGGCTCCACGCTCGATTGTGTAGGAGGACAGTTTTTTAACCCGGCACCCAAGGGCCCACATAACCTCAACTCTGGCTTTTCATACACAGAGTACAATCATAAGCCCTCTCATGTAGTGCACGGACACACAAATCCATACACTGGACATATGTGCGCACACACTGACGGCGGATAATGTGGATTTCTTTTTCTTTTTTTCCTTTTTTTTTTAAACTGCATATTCAATTGTTGAATATGATTTATTCACACAGCGTTTGTTGCAGCATTATTGATTGTAGTTAAGTTGCAAATTTCATAAATACTTTTTCCCTCCTGTCGGAGAAGAACTTGACCTGAAATGGCTTGAGGTGATCTTTTGACAAGATTACACACCGGAGGGGGGGGGGGGGGGTTATTCTATTATTTGCGCAACAATATGTTGTGATGATTATCACTTAAGCAGTTCAAGTGAAGAGCTAAAATGATCCGAGTCTGACAGAAAAGAAAAAAAGAAAGAAAGAAAAGATCAAATTTGTGCGAAAAAAAAACAACCAAAAAATGTTCAACAAGACTCCAAACTTGTCAGAGGAAATGACTGCGCTATTTTCCTTCCCACAAACACACGCATGTGAATACACACCCACAAACCCCCACACGGAGTCAGATCCAAGCAACCAGATGCTGCTACACCAACACGGGCAGAGATGGATGTCGGTTCAGAGCGTCGCGCCTTCCTCTGTAGCACAAATACACACTTACCCAGGAGCACACACAAACAGAGGCAAGGGAAACGCTTACTGGGAGATGTCTGAGGTCCTTTTACTGCTCCGTGACTTTCGAACCTGTCGCCGTCACCCGAAAATCCCTTTTCACAAAATTAGGGCAAATGAATGAATACATGTCAGAGGGAGGAGTTGTACAGTTTGAGGGCCGTGGGCAGAGATGCTTCTCCAACTTGGACATCCTTTCTCTGATGCATCCGACTACAGCAGAGCCATCAGAAAACCCGTGAAGGTGGCGGGTCTCTGTGCGGCCGAAGCCTGTGGGGGTCGAGAGGGAAGAGGAAGGAGGAAGGAGGAAGGGAGACAGGGGAGAGGGGACGGGATCGCCCCAAAATGGCAGTCCAACGACTGACCTGTGGGAGAGCGGATCGCAGCTTTTACTGAAACAAATAGAATGTTGTATCAGTGCAGCTGGTCTCCATTAGATGCTGTTTCTTTGTTCTGCTCTTATGTCACCACTCTCAGGTTTTTTTGGGGTTTTTTTCCTCACAAGGAGGGGGTAAACGGAGCCCCCAGAACACACAGCCACAAGCTCAAAGGAAAACACGACACTTTTTCTGAAACCAGAGTGGTGTGTGTGTGTGTGTGTGTGTGTGTGTGTGTGCGCTGAAGTGATGCCACTGTCAGTCTCTCCCTGTTTTGAACACACCTCTCCGTCGCCGCACACTAACGCACGCGCTCGCTCGCTCGGGGCGTTTTTGGCGCAGCACCGTCACGCTGCCACACCGAGGAGGCAGGTGTTAATTACCGAGTGGAGCGGGAGCTAAAAAGGTGGACAGCTCGGAGAGGGAGGAATTGGACACCCTCCCCACGCAGACATCACCACCTCACACACAGCAGCAGCCACAACAACACACCTTTGTTCCCCAATTAGACGCCCCACAGCTTGAGACTCCTCATCTATAACCACGGTGAGTTTTGTTTGACTTTAATCCAGTATTTGAATCATTTTACTGATTATGATGCATTTTGGACTAATTTCTTAGATTTCGACACACACAAACCCATGTTTTCTTCATTAACACAACATTTCTTCATCTATTTTTTTTCATCGTTGATTTTGCGACCGAAGTGGTGACTGGCAGCTGACTTTTACACATACGTGTCCCCACACTTCAGGTTCCCGTATCTTACCTGACGAAACTTTGACATGTTGGTTGGAGATCAAGCCAGGAAACCTACCAAATGAAGGGCATTCCTCTCTAATCCATCACATAAATATCATAGCATGAGCATAAATGGGCTAAACCTCCCCTTCAATGGGGCTGTGCTGCTCTGGGAGAGGGCCTGGCCGGGGCTGAAGAGGCTGTAACCTGCCAACTTCCTTAAGGCTGTTGTTTGTAATTTTTCTACCCTCACTTTTCATCTGCTATGCGGTGGACCACATAACTCATCACATGACACGCCTAAAAAACACGCGCACAGGCTCTGCGCTGTTTGGTCCACACAGACCATCATGCATTGCTCCCCGGTGCCGTGAGCTGTAAAGCCAACAGAGGAATGCTCGCAGCTTGTTACTGCTTTTACAGTGAAGTGGCTCGTCTGCTCCGCTTTAACTGAAGCATTTAAGAAATTATTAGTAAAATATGTACAGGGACAACATCTGGAATTTCAGTTGCTCGGTCTAAACTGCAACCAAGTCGGCTCACTTTTTCAATAAACTGCATGGTTTTCATGCAGTTACATGACAATTTGTCCATATTTGTGTACAGTAGGTGGATGCATCACAACCACACGGATATATGTAGTTTTTTTCTACAATATCCAGCTTCGGAAAACCAAGATGGCCACAGTCACGATGTCAAATTACAGTTTTCAAAACAGTGATCCATAAACCAGGGACTGAAAACATACATCTTTCATATATAGTCTGTATCAATACACTTAGCGTAGCTCTCGTGTAAGTTATGGGCCTTCCGTAATGGAGATGAGATTCTCATCGGTTCACTGAAAAATTGCCTCGCGGGACTGCAAATCCTCCTGCACGTGGGTGGTCCTCGACACACTGGGGGGCTTTAGTCACAAAAAAGAAGTTGAAAATGCTGCCGGGAAAAAGCTTTGCGAAGGAGCCGTACAGCAACCCAGCGACTTCGGCGGCCTTGGTGCTGGAGAAACCGGCGATCGTTCGTGTTGCTGTTGAGGAGGAGGAGGAGGATGATGGTGATGATAAGGAGCAGGAATCCCAGCACCTCAGTGCTTTGCAGTAGACTGAGGGGGAATGAAGAGAGGAACAACCGGAAATTCGATGTGGCATCCCATATGGGATGCATAAGCTCTGTCTTTTATAGTTTGTCTCCGAGTGTGTGTGTGTGTGTGTCAATTTCAAAGTCCCAGTGTGTTTGAAGGTATGCAAAGCTGGCGACATGTGTAGCCATCTTACGTTCTGTGTCTATCTGCGTTTCATTTTTAGCGAGTGGAGTGTATGCGTGCGTGTGTGTGTGTGTTTGCGTGTAGCAGAGAGGGGGAGTAGTGTCTAAGGGCGCCACAGGTTTGAGGCAGATGGGCTCTATGTCAGCCATGACAGGCGGCCAGGCTGCATCAGCTTCCTCTGCACATTTTTGGACCCCGAAATACACACACACACACACACACACACACACACACACCCTCCTTCCACTTCTCTCTGATCAGGTAAATCTGTGTACCCTGTGGAAAGTTCTGGGGGATGAATTTCGCCCGAGGCTGTGAGTTTTGTGACTCGGCCCCATCTGTCACAGATCTTCACCGGCCTCAGCTGCCAGGAGCAACCGCACCTCCTCCTCCTCCTCCTCCTCCTCCTCCTCTTCTTTCTCGCTCAAAAAGAGTGGGGCAGGCAGGAAAATAAAGTGGGACATGCGTTGAGCAAACAGTGATTAATCTTGTTAAGAGTACCCTGATTTGTTTATCGAGTGGTGTTTACCTGTGCTGCTTCGCACGGGCAAAAAAATGAGGCGTGAATCGAACCATACGGCAGCAAATTGGTTTTCAGAGGTCTTTTGAGGTAAAATAACATTTGATCATAACAGTCAAAGGGCCGGAGGCATGGCACGAAAGAGTCAGGGAAATAAAATCAACTCAACATCTCTACCGCCGGCGGAACAATCTTTTTTTAATCATTTGTTGAATTTTGAGGGGGGGGAATCTAATGGCTTCTGTCAAAAGAGCTAAAATGTAGAAATATTTGATGTTGCAAAAAGCTGGAGAGCAGAGAGCTACAGAGGGCATATTTGATCCCCACTTTTCCCTTCTTCACAGCTGATTGTGCAGAGAAGAATGCTGCTCCAGCTGATGAACATAATGATACCGTTTTTATATTGTACAGTCTGTATAGCTTTATATCTGTATAGTTTATCTAGCAATCTAGCAATGTTGACCGGAAGTCGAGGAACGACATTTCGTTGTCAAAACTCACGTGTGATTTTTGTGCAATGACAATAAAAGAAAGTCTAAGTCTAAGTCTAAACTGTTAAAGTGTGTTCGGTCAGAGGCTTCTTCAGCTCTGCTGCAACACAGAACGCCCCCCCCCCCCCATGTAATTTAATCCATTTTGTTTTCATATATTTATCTATTTTCATTCAAATAAACGCTAACAGTCTTAAAAGAGCATTTTACAGCACACAATACAATCTCCCGAATGCATTGGGACACAGACGTGAGCAGAAAGATGAAAAACACTCATTACAAATAAAACCTCTTGATGTTGGTTCCGTGAATTGTGTTTCATCTCATCGACCGGTGACGAATAAAAGTAGAAGGGCTTCAGACTGACTTATCACGCCAGGTCCACAATCACAAAGGTTTGAGTTCTGCGTTACGTGCTGGCTACAGCGGCACCCCATCTTTTTTGGAAACATGGGACCGAGCACAGTTTATACGTGGGAAAAAACTGGATGAGGCCCAATATGAACACTTTCATGGCAGGTTTAACAGACGTTTCATTTTAAAACAGCATTCTGGGCTTTGTTATGTCAAAGGAGGCCAATCACCACAGATATCGCAAATCTAAAATCCTATTGATGCTCTTAAGCGGGCGTGTGTCACGTGACGAAGGCCTGAGGCAGCACACTGAGGGTTAAGAGCAGTCAGGAGGAAATGCCTAGTTCATTCACTTTGGTTTGGTTCCTTTGAGAGCTATTTCCTGTTGGACGAGGCCTCTAAAGCACAGCGAGATCAACAAGCATGAATCATCTTGATATAGACTCTTCTTTTTTTTTTTTATATAACTTCATCTCACTGCTGCACTCTCAGCTGATGCTTTCATCCAAAAAAAGATCATGTGCGCACGAGTGGAGGAAGGAACTAAAATTCCACAAAATGTTCAGACCACAATGAGCCGACAGCGGGGAGGTGACGGGTCAGAGTCATAGAGTTCAGAAAATACATGCATGCAGCCTTCCTGTACGCTGCAAACGGTGGAGCGTGGCAGGGAGGAGGTGAATGAAAACTAGCGAGCACAAGCACAGGAAGGAAGGTGGGAGGACGACAGGTGAAATAATGTTTCTATTCTATTCTCATATTGGGTTTGGACAACAGCTTGAGGCGCAACACACACTTTGCGAGAGTGACTGGTCCAATATTTCCATTCAATCCACTGCACTCTGTCTCACTGTTGCCATAAAGGGACGACGGTTCAAGTATAAGCACTGCTCGGTCGATCTTTCAGAGTTCCAATGTCAGCCTCGCTAACATATAAACCAGTTAAGACTTTAAGGCTTTTCCCTTCAGTAACAGAAACTAGCCAAGTTTATGAAATGAACACGATGTCATATTTTTAAAGCGTACTCACTCTTTGGTATAGCGGATTCGGGATCGAAGAACTACCCTTTTCTGCAGCACCGAACTTTGAATTAGAAATGATTACGCAAAAAGATGTGTATGACACTTAAAGGTAAAAATGCAGGTAGCCGCAGAAGTCCGGAAAAGTGTTTGCCGCGTTGTTTAGTCCCACTGTCGGGTATTTAAGGAAAGTCGGCTGGCTTTTATAAAGCCTGCTCGAAATGGAGGGCATGAATTGCTGTTGATAGACGCTATTCAGGGTTTGGAAACGGCCATTTTATAAACTAGGCTGGCGACACTAAAGCCGGAGTTACAGTTGACGCGTAGCTCACGGCGCAACCCACCCGTGACGTCAAAATGACGTTTCAGGCCTGGCGCTTGCCTTGAAAAAATTGCAACTACTGGAGCATCGACTTGCGCCACTATATTGAGCCGGCACGAAATCGTGACGTCATCAACACCGCTCGTGCTAGCAGACGCGGCAGCCATGCTAGGGCCTTAACAGACTCTGGCTCCTGGCCCGAACCGGCAGTGGAACCAATTCGTCTGAGAGGGATTCAGGCGAAATTAGGCGTGCAATATGCAAATGTGGAGCTTAAAGGCCGGACAGTGTTTCATGTAGGATATAATAGCTCCCTCTGTTGTGGATTTTAGAATTTAAACCAGTAAACTTTTTACATGTACAAAAAAAGTTAGAAAATATTTATCAAAAGAAAAAAAAGAAAAAAAAGAAAAAAAAAGAGCTTGTTACAAATGTGTTTGTTCGGGTTTTCCCGCTTTTTGTCCCATCAGCCTCCCTTCATCCAGTCTTAATGCTTGCTGGATTTTTTCGCTGCTTCCTCCAAACCTCTGTTGCCGAGTAAGAGCCTAAAACATCCACACGGCACGTCAATTTTTCAGGAACACGCTTTGGTTTACACAAATAGCACAGAAACATTTTCAAGGGCCCGATCCCCGTTCCCCGCAGACCCGGCGTGTTGCAGGCCAGAAGAGAAAAAAAGCACGGGCCTCTTTAAAAGCCCACGGAGAGAGAAAAAAAAAACAATTAAAACAAAAAGAAATGAAGTGGAGAAAGAAAGAAAGAAAGAAAGAAAGAAAGAAAGAAAGAAAGAAAGAGGAGTGTTTTTTTTTTCTTCATTCGAATGAAGAAAGTCTGGGGTTGTTGAGGACAAATCTCTCAAAGAATCATAAAAAGTGCACCTTATGAAACATATGGACACTTGGCACACTTTCTGGCATCCTCTTAATCGCTGCGCTCCCAAAGTCAGATTCTGTGGTTTTCAAGTGCTGCCGCTGCATATGGAAGTGTTAAAGTTTTTGTCACCTTTAATTGACATCACATTGTGTCGACTGAACTTTAAGGCGCTGTGGTGAACACTTTCCCCAACCGGCGTGGATCGAGGCCAGAGTCGGGAAGGGCCCGCCTGCCGCCGCGGCGCTCCGGTTCGGGCCCCGACAAATTTCCAGAAGACTTTCAGCCAGGAAGGGTTTTTTAAAGGTTTTTATTTTTTTAACTTTTTTATTTTTCGTCTTTGTGCTGCGCCTCGACGGGGAGAGCAGCTATGCTGCTATGCGGGGATTTTGGGGAAGAAAGGAGAAGCTTAGCGCAGAGAAAACGGCATAGGACATCAAAATCAGGACTGTGTGAAAAGGAATGAGTTATCGAGTTAGGTAGGCTGGCTCTCCCTTCTGGGCAAGACGGAGATCTTTGTGCGACAGAAGATGTGGAATGGAAAACTCCGGTTAGTACCCGGCTCTCCCTTGGACATTGGTTTTGAAAAACGGGGCGGTGTGGGCAGAGTTAGGAGACACATGATTGATTAATGACTTACTTTTCCACTTAAAGGCCGCAGCGAATTTTTGTTCATTTAACTTTAATTTATGAGGGAACGCTAAGGTAAGGCTGGATCGACTCTCTTTGGCTCACTCAGGAGACTAGGTTGGTGTCGGGAGAGCTTTGGTTGTCTTGGTAGAGAAAATACAGCGTGTGTGTGTGTGTGTGTGCGCCCGTGCGTGCGTGTAAGCTGTCAGACTGAGTGTTTGAGGCTGCGTCATAAATAATGCACTCCATCTGAAAAGGAAAGGCTCTCCAATTAATGCGCAGGCAAATGGAAAAGTGTGAAAAATACAGCAAAGCTCTCATTTTATTTTTTTGTCCCTTCTCAGCCCCCTGTTGTGCAAAAGGAACTCTGCATCACCTCCCAAAAGTCAAAGAGTGAAGCTAAATTCTGTCGAGTTTCAGCAAAACGGTGCCAAGTTCTGCTTGAAACCAGGTTTTTTTTGCTCCTTTACTCTCTCGTGTTTGTTCTGCAGCATCTTTTTTTTTTTTCCTTTCGTTAAAAGGTCGAAAAACATAGAGAGCAAGCGGTTTCTATCTTCATCTGCCATCATTATGCTCCTTGCGACCACATGTTTCACTTGCAGAAGGCATTTAAAAATAAGATCCTGGGCATCAAAAGAATCCCCCAAAAAATTATTTTTGAGAGCCACATTTGCTCCCTCCAGATGTCAGATTTGATGAATTGGATCATTACAGACGTGAAATGTGGAGTTATCAGGACCTGAGAGTTATTTACGTATGCATGGCTTCCTTCCCCCCTTCATAAAACTCACATTCACCTACTTACATGTAGTACCTGAACACATCGTGTTGCTGAACTTCCTCCTCGGCACTAAAAGCCCTCACCTCAGGTGTGTGTATCCAACGCAGCTGCAGGGAACAAAATACAAATGCATATTTTATGGAACAAAAACCTCAAAGCCAAACCTAGATATTAGTCACTTTAGTAATTAAAAATGTATATTGCTCTGTGCCGTCTCACACTGTGCATTATTAAACACAGAGGTTTTTTTTTTTCCTTCTTTCCTCTCCTCTTCTCAAACTTACATCGGCTCAAAAGGATTTTTAATGCAAAACCCTCCCTCCGAGTGGCTGCGTGCACTCCGCTCGACTCCTCCGGGTGAATTAGCAGACATGTAGCAGATGAGAAAAACACGGCGAATTTGTATTGGCAGAAGTTCCTGCCCAGGTGCCGCAAACGGGGGCGCATTGCAAATGCAGAGAGTCCCATTTGTCAGAGGGGAAAGGGAACCGACAGTGGAAGGCAGAGAGGAGATTATCAGCGAGAAAGAAATACGGTGCGGGGGGGGGGGGCTGGTTTGTTTAAAGGATAGTCTTTGTGGTTATTTTAACAAGATACGAAGTGTGTCGATATCAGTAAAAGAAGGAAATTTGAGTGTTTTTTTCTTCCTTTAAAGTTTGAACAGTCGTTTGTGCATGTGGCGATATACCCATTTCAGATGGATGTTATTGGGCCTTTTCCAGTAAACTTATTACATCAGACCAAAACAACTGCTCTGTACATGCTGTACATTTGATCTCATCATCCTTTCTTTACATTTTTTTTTACAGTCGAGTCCCGACTACATTTTCTGTGCATTTAACAAAGTCTTGGTTTTGGTCGTACCGAGACAATAATTCTAACGATCGTCCCCGACGTCGTGTAAACATGTTAAGTGTGTTAAACGTGTTAAACCTGGAGAAGTATTGAATAAAGATAAATAAATAAATCATCATTCTTTTTATGCTAGTCTTTGTCGACCAGGTGAAAAACAAATAACCCAAAAAAAAGCATCGTTGTCGACAGCTTCAATCTCAGATGAACGATTGATGCGTTTCCTCCTCTTCGACGGGTAAAATAAATCGATTTGTGCGTTAATATGAGCTACAGGCAACCTTCACCTCCAGTCAGACTTAAAGACACACAGCTGGACTCTGCTCACGCCAACCTCCAAACCTCCAAATTAGACACACCTACAGAATCCACTGCAGTTACTGCATGTTTAACACAACAATTTAACTCTTTTAAAATCTAATTATTGCACCACGGCAGACTTCTGAGGCCTCACATATCTTTATTGTGGGCATTCAAATCCAAGTACAGAATTACAAGCTGCTAATTCCCTCAAAACACCACCAATTATGAATCAAAGAGAGCAACGATGCCGCCACTGAATCCTCTCATGTAACAAAGAGGATATAACACTGGTGCACACACACACACACACACACACACAACATCAAGTCAGGATAACACAGCTACATTCAGACACCTACAGACCTGAATGATACACATGTGGCATGAAGGCACACTGCAGCCAGTTAGTCACATATTAGTCACAAGGCGTCTCCCACATAAAGTTTACACTGCCTAATCTATTACCCTCTAAATGGAATTTTAATTGAATTGGCGTCAAAACGACAAACAATGACGCCTCTGTTGTAATTAATAAAATCACAGCGCAGAACCTATGAAGCTTGATATGAACCTCCATTCAAACAGAGTTCATTAATGTAAATGTGAGCCATTCAAGGGGGCCTCCCAATTTTTCAGTGCCCCCCCCCACCCCACCCGGACATGATGGTGTGATTTTGAAACCAAGAGAGAGATCAGATGTGTTTGTTAACGTTCCCATAAAGATGAGAGGAGGTGGACGGACCCATTTTCACTTAAGATGAAACAGACAAATGGGGGGGGGGTGTGTGTGTGTGTGTGTGTGTGTAAAGTTACACTCTTATAATCACTAAATATTTAAAACTGAATAAACATGATATTGGAGAATGATTTTGTCAGTAGAAATGCTTAAAAAAAAAAAAAAGTGCCTGGTTACACCGTTTTTGTTTCTTAAAGAAGAGCCATTCTGCTACCAGTGGATGAGTAAATACAACGAGGTGATTAAAAAGGGGGGAACGCTTTGAGCGCGGTGCTAATTAAATGGGTATGCTAATGCTGTCATACTTAGCAGATGGAAGAAGAATCACTTAAGTGTAATGCACATGTTATGGTATTTTCGACATGACATGGAGGCCCCCGTGGGATCACTCTCTGTCGCCACGTTTCGCAACTACTCGGCGCACACTCCCAAACACACACCTTCGGCGACACTATCCTGCCTGCAAAGTTGCGAGCGTGTGTCTGTAGACGCCCATATGCAAGCACTGCCGCACACACACACACACACACAGAGCGTGGAGTTTTAATGCTGTCAGTTTTTGGGTGAGAGGAAGTCACAGTGTGCCATGTTGTTTAAGGAAATAAATAAATAAATTTAAAAAAAAGAAGAGAGGAAAAAAGGGTCTTTAATGAGAAGGGAAAAATCCTCCCACAAAGCTTTCTGCCATATTTCATCACAGATTGGAAATTAAGTTGAACAAACATTTCTGTGAACCAAAAGTGCTGCAGAGACAGAAGGACAGTGGTGGTAGAAGAAACGTCCAGATCCTTCCCTACAATGTAAAAGTACCTCAAAACAAGAAAAAGTCCTCCATTCAAAACCTCAGTTCAGTGAATATATTATCATCTCACATCTATTCTTACTTTTTACACAGCAAAAAAAAGTCAGCGGTATTAAGAGCATTTCTCACCAAGATAAGAAAACTACATGTCAGTTTATCCAAATACTGTACCAAAGTAAAAAAAAAACGGGATCTGAAATGTGACCTGCACCTAAAGCCGTCAGGAATAGAGTAGTGGAGGGAATGGGGCGCAGAAGCACAAGTTAAGTTTAGTCCTTCAGGGCATCTGCTTGGTTACCACCTGACTTCATGAAACTGCACTTTCAAAAAAAATGAAATTAAAAATTACATTTGTCCTTCTGCCTAGAACTGAACCAATAAGCCAGCTAACTAACAGAGGAAGCTCGTGTTTGTTTGTGGTAAAGTTCATCTGATAGCTTAAAGTAACATTCGAGAATCTGGCCCTTTTTATTTTGGCTCCGCCTACAGCTGTGGAATAAAACACCATCGTCATGAAAACAAATCTCTGTGTGAGCCCTGCACATGTACAGCCGTACATTTGTTGTGGGAATGTGTAGAACTGAATTCAATGTACTTCAAAACAAGTCAGAGAAACACCGTTTTAAAGTTCAGAAACTTCGCCCTATTTGCTTTAAATCCATTTTAAATACTCACTTTCATAACTGACATGGAAGTCCGGCAGCTTTGCTCAATTTCTCCACACCTGCTCTTTATCAGCCTGGATTCACAGGGTTTCGGGATCCCACCAACAGTCGCGTTTAATTTTGTCCTCCATTATTTATTTCACTGCTCTCATTTATTAACAAATACATGTGCGGATTCTCTCTCTGCGTGACATCTGTAGTATCTCAACACTGGCAGGCGGTCGCTATTTTAGTAGCACTAAAAGATGTCGAACTATTGCAGGCATGTTCACCTCCACTCAATTTGCAAATTGGCCACATACACAGTTCACTTCACATTTAGTCTGAACACAGCATAAGATTAACTTTTGAAAAGCTAAAAAGAAAAAGTCAAAGAATCAAAAGACAACATTACATATTGAAAATATGTTTCATCTTATGTAGATACTCAGTGGAGCTTTTGTTCATCAGTGCTTCTATAAAACTATGTGTTTATGACTGGTTCCCTTTTTATTGTGTTTTCAATATACAGTGGAAACCGCTTATAGTGATCACGTTGGTCCAGAGCCAATTTGAACACTATAAGCGGTTGATTACTAAAACCGAAGTTGTATTACAGTACAGGTATTTCACTTATTTTTTATGGAGAATATCATCTAAATGCCATTTGTATCGTTTTTCAATGAGAAAAACTAAATAAAACGGAAAGCTTCAGCATTTACTGAATTTTATTATCATGCAAGTTTAATTACAGTACTGCGCAGTGCGCAGACATACTGTAGGCTAACTCAAATACAGTACGTAACTTATTCTCTGCTGTGCCGCCGGTGCATTTTTTTTCTTACAAGTCAGAAAAAAAAGTTTGAATCCAATCCGCCTTTCAGCACCCCTGCTCGGATCTATGCTCCTCCGTGCCGGTGTTCTGTCGATTTGTGCTATTTGGCGTGAAAACGAAACTTAGAAAATCGGCTCGGCGCATCCGCAAAACCACAAAGTAGCAATTCTCGACAAGTAGGAGAAATCGAATGAACACCAGCCTCCCATCTTACAAGAACCAGCCTGGAGCTTCCAGCGGTCACACGCGCATTCAATCCGCTCTCCAGCACCCATCCTCGGACACATGCTCCTCCATGACTTCCTTTTTCCAGCCATGATTCGCGCGCTTGCTGCCCGGTGTCAACTCGTTACGTTAGCTAGCGAGGCAGAAGCAGACGTCCAGAAAGGAATCAAGGGAGTAAAAAAAAAAATAGCTACACGTAGTTTTAAAATTATTTTTGCACATGTTTACATTCATAAAATGGCCAAAAATGAACATTATAAGCGGATTTCTTGATCACTATAAACGAATTATTTAAACAGCATTTGTATAGAAATGATTCCGTCCCAAGCCTTTTGATCCATATAAGCGGTTGATTACTATATCTGTGACCACTATAAGCGGTTTCCACTGTAATCACAAAAACAGCTGTTGGCAGAGAAGAAGGGGAGCAGCAGCAAACATACAAATACAAATATTGAGAGGAAGGAAATCCTTCAACGTGGGTGTTTGACTCCAAGGACACACACAATGAGTTTTGGTGAGAAACTTTGAACGTAAACCCAAACAAAACAAAGAATCACAGCGCACTGTAAAAGGGATAGTTCGCCTCTTTTGACATGAAGCTGTATGACATCCCATATTAGCAAAATCATTTATGAACATTGACTTACCCCCCGCTGCATCCTGTGAGCCGAGTTCCAGCCTTGTTTTGGCGTTGACGAAGGTAGTCCGGCTAGTTGGCTGGGGTTGCAAAAATAAAGCATTTTGCTTCTCAAAACAATATGAGAGAAAATAGCGAAAATGTTCATAAATGATATTGCTAATATGGG
The DNA here is from genome assembly GCF_027942865.1 of Odontesthes bonariensis. NCBI lineage: Eukaryota > Metazoa > Chordata > Actinopteri > Atheriniformes > Atherinopsidae > Odontesthes > Odontesthes bonariensis. The sequence continues at coordinate 14,354,420 of NC_134516.1, read as the reverse complement.
ATGTCATACAGCTTCATATCAAAAGAGGCAAACTATCCCTTTAAACTTAACTAGCTTCCAAACATGCCAAGTTGCACATATTTTTTTTTATGCTCCTGGTTAGCATTCTGAGGCTCAGGCTTTCTTAAATTAAAGAGCCTATATTGTGGTCATTTAGTGGTTCTAAATTTTCCTTCATGAGTTTATCTCAGACATGTTTAAAAGACTTATCGTTAAAAAAAAAACAAAAAAAAAAACATGGTCTTCTTTTGCTGTACATTACGGCGGCGCCTCTTGTTTTCTTCAAGCTGAAAAGCTTTGTTTCAGCTACCGTCTCTTTAAGGAAGCCCCCGCCCAAAAGCCCAAAGGTCTGCTCTGATTGGTCAAACTTGCCTCTGGGTAGGAATTACGCAAAACAGTTTTACTGTGATGCGGATAAAGTAACGGAAGAACAGGCGCGATTACAAACGAGGTGTTTCGGGTTGTTCGGGACCAGTGTCCTCTGACAGAGAGTATATCCTCCCTCAGTAAAGAGTTATCTGCACTTTAACTTCACACTGAACAAAACATTGAATAATGAAATTAAGAAGCAAACATCAGTCCCCTTTCCCTTATAAAAACACAAATAAATCCTTTATTATAGCTCTTTCCCTCCCAGAGTCCAGTTGAGTCCACCCGCAACCCTTTCTTTAGATTTCCCTAACCACAGTCCATTTTATTGCCTGGAAGACGGAGCGTCCAACAGAGAGGGCGGGTGGTGTAATCAAAAGTTTTACTCTTGGGGGTTCCCAAAATGTAACTGCCTGTGAGTGAAAGCTGAATATTTTGGAACTTCATCTAGGGAGACACCATTAGCGATCAGTCTTCCTCTGCATTAGTTTATTCCTGGAGTTTCGGAGATGAAACGGATGAAACAGCGTTCAAAAAATACAAAAGGGGTGATCCTTATAAATAGTACTCGATTAGTTATTTACGTATGTGGAGTTACCCTCAGAGTAAAGCTGTGAAACTGACTTAGGGGGCAAATTCAACCCCCCCAATCACCAATCAAAGGTATTTAGTTCAACTTATGAGAGAAGCCTCATTTATTAGAGACAAAATTCCTAAAGAACCGCCTTGAAAGACATTTATTTTAGCACTTCTACCTCATCCTCTTCCCACATATCTAGTCAAACGCAGACAATCACTGGCTCAACCAGAACACTTCAAACTGAACATCAGTGACTGATGAGATCAAACAGTGGTTGACAATCTGAGGGTGGATCTTTTCTTTAAACTGTCAAACTCTGAGTGTGCACTTTGTCACCGTGTTCTCTCCCACACAAAGAAACAAAAGACAACAACGTGAATCACAGACGGGAGCCTCCAGCGCTTGTGTTTTTTGTTTTGATTCTCACATTGCGAGTACAACCCGGAACAGAGGCTTGACACGGTCGGAACGGCGGGCCCGCGCCTCTGTGTCGGGGATCAAACGAGCGCACAAGGTGAGGGAACTCCAGTCGCTCCGGATTTCCCCTGAAGAAGAATAGCCCCGGGCAAAAAGGGAAGTGGGAGAAAAAAAAATAAAAAATCTCACAAATCGAGGGGGCGATTAAAAAGGCTGTGAGGCACATTAAAAGAATGTCACGTTTTTCAACCATTTGGAGGGGAGAGTTAACCAAATATGAGAGCGGCGTAATGTTCCTTTAAGCTGTCATTTAAACTTATACCTATCATCACTCGCGGCCTTAGCGTGCGCGGGGGTACTGATGATCCAACGAGAAGCACACAGTTGATTAACTGCGCCTCGTCCAAGCGTTGCTTTCTCTATTTCTGTCAGGCCTAATGGCATTAGATCAGTAATTATAAGATTATTCACAGTTCACGCAGGCCTCACTGTTAACTTTTGAGATATGAGACCATTATCGCCTTCTAATCTCTTTTTCTCTGAATTACAGCGCAGATTCATATCGCCGTTTTGACGGCTCGTATGTCGTTCCCGTCCTCAAACTGGCACACGGGGTGGGTGTGTTCAGGTTGCTTTCGCAGCCTCAGATCACAGACGACTCCTTATTGGAGAGCAGCTTTTGAACAAACTTCCGCCCTCGCACACCCCCTCGTGTTTGCTCAGGTTTTCAGTACCCTGCTGTACATCCACATTTACAACTGGCACCGACAGCTGGTCCATGTCTTTGTGAAGTGACGGTAACACTTAATAGGTTTCAACTTATTGAGGTGGGCTGCTGCGGTTTTCGATTTGTACGCTAGACACCACCAGGGAGCAACATCCACACTGTAAACACCTTCAAACTTGGACCCACACAGGTAGCCACATGCATGGGCGTCAATTGGTTATGGCAGCTGCCACACCTTGGCTCCAGGGGGAAATGTAAATGTTCGTTTTTTCTTTTTTTTATTAATTCATCGAATTACTCTGTCAATTTGTATTGATTATTCTATTATTTAATACATATAAATGAACTACAAATGAAATTCTGAACAACACAATCAATTTATCTAAGTATCATCTTCCCCCAATATTCCCTTTTGAAATGTGGTATCTCCCAGCCTCCCCTCCCTCCCACGAGATGACGGAACCTGGAGGTCAAAGCTGATGTTATTAGCGGGATTTGTTGTTTGCTATATTAATGTAAAATATGAAAAGGAAGCAGAAAACTTTAGATTTATTTATCACCAAAAAAAGGGCAGGTGATGATGGGTCAAATGTTGCCCCAGCGGCAGGGGAAGGAGGACCAGGTAGTGAAGGCAGGCTGTTAACGAGGCTGTCCACTTCAGCATCTCTGCCGCTAATGCTAATGCTAACAGGGAGACGGAGACGAGTCCATTGTTATGTTAGCGGCTATGTGAGCGAGACTGCATTTGCACACAGATAAGCTATATAGCAGACTATTGTGGTGATTATTTGCTGGGCATGTATATTTATTGATTGATACGTTAGTCATGTGACTAGAGTGACCTTGCCATACCTTAGCTTTGGCTGAATTGATGCCGCTGGCCACATCCAAACCCGTCTGCACCGAACAGAAGCTAGGCTCACGCGTCACAGGGGCTAAGGTCACCTCCTCTCTGCCTCTCATCCACCGACTCATCAGAGGAGCTAGAACACTCTGCTTCCCCTGTAATTAAACACCGAAGACGAGCCGTAGCAGCGGGGAACGGTTGTCACTCCCTGGGGTGGAGCAGAGCCACCACCGGAGACGGGGAGGAGGAGATGAAGGAGAAGGTTAAGCCTGAAGGTTATGAAAAAGGCAGCAGGCCGAGGTCTTCTCTTCGGCATCTCGTGAGCTGCTTACTCATAAGCCGCACGTACACGTGACTCGAGTCTCCCAAAAAGGAGCTAGTTTTTTCCTCACAGCGTGCAGTAGAGCTCTACCTTCGGACACAGCACATTTTCTGACTTGCACGCTTTCGTGACAGAAAGGCTAGATCCAAATCCACGTTTGAATACGTGTTTGGATCTAGTTCGACCACCGGCTCTCCTTCCAAGGGTGTCGTCTGTGGACACGAAGCAATAAAACAAAAAGGGATGAGCAGCCGAAAGAGACTACAAGTATTAAAATAAATATGTCCAGAATGCTCTCTGCAGACGAGCTAACACGTCTCATCTGTATACTGACAGAGCGCAATTAAGCAAATTGCATTAACAAAAGGGTTGGAGGGCCATTTTGCTAATGGTGCAGCTCACAACCTCTAGGCAGACACGGGACTGATTCACATGTAATTTATGGCGCCACGTCACAGCCTGTAGTGTAACAGGATCATTGTGCTGTTTAACTGTGTTATGAGGAGATAGATGTGTGCTGTATATACAGTATATAAGCAGACGGGCAGCTTCCTCGGGGAGATTCGATGGCGCCTGTGGCATATTACAACCCAACAAAGTGAAAGCAGGAAGTAAACGCCACTCTATCCTTGTAAGGCAACAGCATCTTGAAGGAAACACCCCAAATGGCTGCTGTGAGGTTAAAAGCCCTCCCGAGACAAATCGGCGGGGGCCTTTGCGAGGAAACTAAGGAGGCAAAAGATGAGTGAAGGTAAATCTTTAACAGCTCAATCAGCTCCGAACACATGCGGGATGACAGCGCTGGTTTGTCTAAGGGGCTCGGCTTAATTAGCCTGTGCTTTATTGTTAATGAACTTCATGCAGTTGTTTGCTTGTATAATCAAGGCGAAGAAGCAGAACTGCTAGCTAAGGTGCCAAAAATAAGCTGACAAAGGCACCGGGGCCCTCCTCGATTACACCCCCCCCCTCCCGTCTTCTCCCCCTTCTCACCCGCTCACAAATGGAAAAGCCAACTGCCTGCTTCATAAAACTCGCTTAGCAAGACACTGAGACAAAATGGACTGTAAAGTTCGTTAGATGGAAATATTAAAAAAGAATTAAGCTAATGGAGATAAAATTAAAAGAAATGAGGCAACAAACACTCCGCACCAAAAATGGCATTGCCATGACAGCTAGGATTTCTAATGACTGACTGCATTTGGGGAGGGAAAAAAAATTAAATGGCGTCCCCGCGCTTAAATTTCTTTGAGGAGTAATGATCCGAGAACGCCGCTCACTCCTGGCGCTGGTGGGGCAAGAGGAGGAGGGGGAGGAATCTGGAGATAACAAAGGAGGATGTCCTGCACTGAGGTTGAGGTGGCACGTGAAATATGACACCTCAGACGGCGTTTTTAGAGACGCATCCCCTGAGTCCTGCCAGCCCACCTGGAGAGCAGCAGAAAAGTATGTGGCAAGTTAGGATAGAGAGCGTATTGCTGTTTTTTTGGGGGTTTTTTTTGTCTTCAGCATCAATGGCTAACATCAAAATGAGCAATTTGGAACATTTCTGCACTGCAGCGAAATCAACTGGTGGAGTAACATATCTCAAAATTAACATACGGGCACTTAAATGAAATTGTCTTGTTTTTTTTATTTTCATTAATTTGTTACGTTCAGCGCGACGACTACTTGTCTTTTAAATACAAAAGATAATTTCTCAACCTTTTTTTGTTTCATCCGCCAACGACGGGAGAAAAAAAAAATTCATCTGCCATCGACCATTAAAAACCCATCTTGCATTTTTTAATCATTTATTGTCAGTTGCTTTCAGTTGCTAGTGCACATGAGAAGGCAGAAGTAAACTGATAACATCAGACTTGCTGCCGAAGACTTGGGCGAAAATGGGCGCGAATTTGCTTTCGGTGTGCAGATGAAAACCAAAAGACAAATAACTGAAACGGTTTCACCTGAAACATTAACACACGCACACTTTGTCTCTCTTTAACATGTAATCAGAGTGGAAGTGCTGATAAAGAGCAGCCAGCACAGCAGAGCAGCAATCCATCCCAAAGTGCAGTTTAGCTCCGTTTTACTCATCCAGCAACGTTTCAGAGAGGAAAAAGTCCTCTCGTATCACAAACTGGGATGTCCCGATGAAGACTCTTTATCCCAGATGCCGATCGGAGGGATTTCAAATAGGGCTGGGCAACGATTAAAATTTTTAATCTAATTAATCACATGATTTCCCTGATTAATCACAATCGCATTTGTATGCAAAATCCAAAAATGAATTCAAAAGTAGTGTATAGCTTTTAGCATTTAGTTTTATTTTAAATGTACTGCCATATGAATGAAAGTGCCATAACATTTGTTGTGCAAACACACTTTTAACATCAGCATTTTATGTAGTTTTTATGTAGAAGCCTCGCTCCACTGTCTGCTTCGTTGAATGACTTGCTGCTATCAATTGTGTGTTTTGCCTTTAAGTGCTATTTTAGACTGGAACTACTACGCTGAGAAGACAATTCAACTTGGCTGTAAATGAAGAATTAAAAAAAAAAATTATTTTGAAATAAGTGCTTTTATGTTGAAACAAGTAAAACAGGAAGTAGTGCCCGTTAGCTCCGTGAGCTTCACACACAGACCGAGGAGCACCTGTAAGGGCCATTTCAGACCAGGGCGGCAAAGCGTGGCGGAACGGAAGTGATTTTCACCGGCGGAGGTGAAAATACATGGAAACAGATCTGTCCTTGCACACCGACGCGGCGGTAGTCGGGCGGTAGCGGCGCGGAGACGCCTCCGTCCCGCGCTGCTTTTGGAAAATAGAACTCGAGCGGAATTTGGAAGGCAGCGGCCGGCGGCGGCCGGCGGTGTCCCGTTGAAATGAATGGGGAATGCAGACAGGGCTGGAGCAGAACTACCGCGGCCGCGGACTGTCCGGTGTGAAAAGCCAAGTTGAACACACCGCCTGATAACCGGCGTAAGACTGCCGTCGTTTCGCTGCCGCCACGCCACGCTCTGGTCTGAAATCGGCCTAACGGTGATGTTACCTGCTAGTTTATTTTAATTTTATTACTCCATGCTTCGTGGTGTTTGCTGTAACTGTGTGAATGTGATGCATAGGAGAAGTGGAAGTTAAAGAATCCTAGTTCTGACTGTGAAGATTGCCTCTGGGGAATGACTCTGCCGTTGGTTGAGAAGGAGCCTAAAGTGGCCAGTATTACTTTGATTATTTATTGGTACCAGCCACAATGCTAAGAATGCTATTTCTCTAATGATTACAACAACTAATGTTGTCTTTTACTTTGTTTACTTGAACATTTAGTTCTACGGTGTTGATGTGGCGTTAATAAACATCTGTGAAAAGAACCGGAGTTTCGCATCCAATCAATGGGCGGCATATTGGCAGTGTTTACAGATGACTTTGGTTCTGTCGACTCCGCCGTCTGGAAGAACTTTAAAATGAAAATGGCAGAGTAAAAGTTCCATACCCTTCTCCATGTTTGGTGGATCCGCCAATTACTCTCTTTTCCGGTACCGCAGCAGACAGCAACATATTTTTACAATAATAAAACCTGCGTTAATGCATAATAAAATATCAAATGGCGTTAAATAATTAACACGTTAACGCGATAATAGTTAACTCAAAGTTAACTCGCCCAGCCCTAATTTAAAATCAAGAGCCGATTCAATACGGCGGCTCAATCTGCGACTTCAAACAAAGCGCAATGAACAAAAATGGCGGTTTGAGCAAAATAAAAGTTCACCCTGATAATCCTTCTAACACTAAGAAACTCTGCAGACGTGTGACAGGGACTTCTAAAGAGGACAAAGCTAACAATAAGCACATAATATCACAAGGTATTTTCTGCCTTCATGACACTGTGAGGGGCACGCCAACGCTTACATCATCCGTTTCCCAGGGAAACGCTGCTTCCTGAGACGTTTGTCTCATCCCCAATGGTGGCGTCTCCCACTGCCCAAGTTCTACTGGTGAGTTACAAGAACATAACACAACAGAGATAAGGATTTAGGTGCACTTACTGACCCAGTCACCAACTCTTTGGTTGGAAATTTGTCTGAGTGACAAGAGTGAAAAGAATGACAAAAAAAAAGAAGAAACTGTAGCTCTCAACAAGAAAGAAAATTGGCCTAAGTCAGAATCGGCAGGTCAGACTTGAGCCGCAAAAGTCTTTGCTTCTCAAACCGACTCGCACGCTCCTGCAGCAAAGCAAGCCAAACGCCTCATCTTAGAAGCGCAGCTGTAATCTTACGAAAATGCGCTTTTAAGGTGACGAACGGCGCTGCTGCGTGAGCTCGTAAGTTTCCTCTGTTATGCACAGACACATCCACTGACTCATGCAGAGCCTCTGGCATTCAGGGGCCAGTCAGAAAACAAGAGATGAAAACGCAAGGAAACCAGACGACTCCGCTTTCTTCTCGGCACAACTTCCTCCAAACTTTCTGCGAGTTTCCTCCACTGTCTCAGCGCATCAATTTGCATATGAAGAAACAGAGGAGCCTCCCAGGGAGGCCGTCCTTCTGCCGTCACAGTGCTACTTTCCCAGTCTCTATTAAAACAGGCCAAATTTATTACCAAAGTTTCTGAAACAGGATTTCTGCAGTACAGCAGAGGGATTAGGACACTCCTGCTTTAGGATCAAATTGCAATAATTAGGTAGAACATGAAGCCAAAATACGTGAAACACGTTGGAACTTGACACGGGCACAGACGAGCGGCACGCACTCACTCACACACACACACACACACACACACTCACAGCAATCAAGGAAAAAAAAAACATTTCATTTTCGGGCAGATTCTCGGAATGAGAGAAATCCCGGATACTGTGGGGCCTTTTCAGCGTTGCCAGTTAATCTCCTCAAGGAGAAATGCAAGATGACAATGGCGAAGCACCTCCAATAATTGGTTCCAACAGGCTTACCGTATTAAAACCTGAAATGAGTTCTTCCCCTTTTAAGTATGATCCATTATTTCAATCCGGGGGAGAAAATTCTGTCTTTGAGAATATTAATAACTCCCAACCAAGCACTAACATGAAAAAACAGCACCCTCCTCCTCGTCGCCCGCTCCCCTCCTAAAAGCTGTGTACCTGGCAAAGCGGCAAAGGTCCCACCAAGGACGGGCACTTGAAAGCTCTGGTGCCCCCCCGCCCGCCCCCTTTTTTTTCCTCCCCTCTCAGGCTTCAGTGCCATCTTAAAGAAGACCTTGAGGCCCCCCTTTGTCGTCTTCCCTTGAAACAAAACAAATAGAATTCAGGTCTTTTGATTGGCTCCAGCGAGCAGATCTCGCCACGTCTGCCTCCCCGTCATGTGAGCCAGAAGTTGTGACTTCAGAGGAGAGCCCCGACGCTCCTTTCTCTTGCATTGAAATGAGATCGGCAGGTCTTGAGAGGATGTCTGCTAACTTTCTTCCCACATCCAACCTTGTTACGAAATACGGAGTGTTAAAAACTTAATGCCACCGCCGCGTCCCGCTTTGAGGTCGGCTTATTATATCGTCCCAGAAAATACACCTTTTCGGCAGGGTTGTTGTCATTCCTCCCACTGACTGGAGACTATTTGAATATTTTCCGATTGCGTCTTGCATACCGAAGCCCTCTTTACTGTCCCGAGGGAAATTTGCAGGGTCGGCACGGAGACAGCCGTTGACACTTTTTTTTTTAGTGTGTGCGTGTGTGTGCGTGAAGAGAAAACCGTGGCGTTTCTTTGCACCTCCGCAGGAGCAAACACAAAGTTAGGCCCGCGCTCAGATCCGAGGCGACGGGGAAAAAAATAAAAAAGGAGAAGGAAACAAATCTGATGAAAAAGACGAAGAGAAAACATTAATAAAAACATCAAGCGCAGGCGTTTGTTGTTTGACTGCTGTGTGCGTCTTTACACAAGCTTGCATCATTACGGTTTGTTTAGTCTGCAGATCAAGCCAAAAACTGTTCAGATCACCAGGCGTCTGAAAAGCTTTTAAGCACTTTATTCGGATAAGCCCTCTCTGATAGAAGATCCACGCATGAGCGAAGGGAAACCGTGGAGATAAACACAACCACTGACATCTGCTAACCAACTTTTCTTTCTTTTTTTTTTCTTCCCCTTTTTTTCCTGTTTGAAGCAATGTTGCCAGCAGAATTTATTTGCTTTGTTTGCATCGGGCGGGGGTACCAGGAGGACCGGTACCGACGAAAGCACACACAGGAAGATTCCTGTGTTCTACCGTTTGATCTGATCACATCTAATGCAGAGCATCCATACAGGGTGGAATGACAGGAAAGCTAATTATTGGCTTGAAAGTACAGCAGCATTTGGCCGAAGCTGAGGAAGAAAGAGGACTTCTAATGTTGGCATTTGATGTGTGACGATATACCATCCAAGTATGTGTCATTACGAGGATTTTATTTTCTACGAAACATGGGAAGTGTGTAACTTTCCCTTTGAACTGACCTTAAACCAAACCCTCACTTTGATTTCATCGTATCAGGAAAAAGTGATGCTGATTAAAAGACTCAATGAGATCAGTTACAGTCTTGATGCAACAGAGATCTCCTTCTCCAGGCAAACTATGCGCATAAATAATCACCAAAACATCTTGTGAAAGGTTGAACTCACCTCGTGCTGTAACGTAGATTGGCTCCACGCAGGAAAGCCTCAACCTACAGTGAGTAACAGACACTAAACAAGCTTTGAATGCAGGCAAGAGACCGACATTGTCATGGAAAAAAACCTACGAGTCACAGAAACTAAAATGGTCAAGTTCGAGCAAATGCAAATGGAATATTTGGAAATCTATCCTTTTTTTCGTCTGGTCTTGGAAAATGGTCACTTTATCCTACGATACTGACGCGTGCAGTACAACGCCAGGCTAAATATCCAGCACTGTGCTCAACATCGGTGCATAAAAAGCGGCAGAACCGCCCGACGTCAGCTCGTTACGTTCAAGCGTTCCCGTACGAAGCTAGTCTCAATTCAGGACTAATGCACAAATAAAGGGAAGAGGTGCAACCTAGTGGTGTTGGTAAAGGCCTCGGTATGCTTCTCCGTCGCTATCCGTCAATCTGACTCCGTGGTCACTAAACCTTTTCGAAGTTCTCCTTCGGGATGTAAGGCAATTCACCTCCTGATCAGTAGGCGTCGCTACGTTAGACGACCCAATCTCGCGACGTCCATCGTTAAAGTCGTTGATTGATTGTTTACCTTCCGGCTCCGTTCCATTCCTCACAGTGAACGATGGCGACCGAGAGAGAGAGAGACTGTTGTTGGAGTTGGAGCTTGTTGAAATTGAAATGCAAATAATTTTGACCAAATGTTGACCGGCACACAGTAAACTCTTTCAAAAATGGCGGTGTTGTTGTTCTGAGAGGAAGGAGCTAAACCGGAAAAGTGATTCAGGTAATGGTGTTGTTAGCCGACCAGTCAGAACCCTTGTGGTCTCCTTCGCTATCCGTAGGCGACCATAAATCAGGCTTAAGGATTGCAAGACAACCAAACCCAGTGGTGGCGAGCGGGGGGTGGGACTCGCACATCAGCCGTTTTACCTCTGTTTCGGCTTCTCGAAGACTTGCAATTCTTCTGATCTTTTCATTCGTTGTAAAATGTCTGATGAAGAACATTTTTTTCCAGCTTCTCTTTCAGACTTTGGTGCGACTGCGAACGTGATGTCGGATGAGCAAAGCCAGAACGACTCTTCTCACAGGAAAGCAAATTCAATCGGATCTGTCTGGTTTATTTTACAAGTGAAAATCTAATGCAAGCAAAGTTGCTTCAACTGTAACGGTAACTTTAAAAAAACGGCACACCCCAACCAAGCCCACCCAAATTAAAACGCTTCAGATCTGGACGAGTTACATCCAAAAGAGAAACACTGGTTTTAAAGCAATTTCTTTCTCATTACTCCAGATGTGCTAATATTTCTTAAAGTGTGTATTCCGAGTTTCTAATGTGACAGAAAAACCTGTTATAAAGCACCCAGCCAAACGTGAGGGATTAAAACATTCAGCAGTACATCGAAACGGGTTTTAAAATCGTAACGGGACGAGCGGTGACATCTGCTTTGAGACATCGGGGGCATGTTTGATTTACAGATCTCAGAGCAGCTGAAATGAACTGTAGGAACGGGGCTGAGCTCGTGTAAACCGAGCCAAACTGCTTCCAGGTGAAATCACACATACACTTTAACAATATCAACAACATTAAAGTGGGTATCTCATGATGGGTGACGTATGTCTGAAAATAGATGCTGAGGCCTTAGAGCGACTTGTCATTTTTCTACGCTGCTCTACTTTAATGCTTTCCAATCTGGAAGTGCACACATAAACACTTACCTGTGGCAAGGTTTGCATGACTTAATGGTTGAGCTGTGAAAAAGTATCTAAAAAAATTATACAATGACACATGGTCCAGTCGCATAGCTTAGTTTGCTTTGGAGTCTTCCTGACTGAGTGAAATGATCCGGAAGCATCCGAGATGCAGCCAGGATTAGAGCTGTAGGAATTCAAATGCGAAGGATCACAGCTCCAATGGTTCCTTTGGGATCCCCCTTAGCATGGGATACACTGCACCATCCTTTAGGAGAGAAAGGAGAGAATTCTGTCCCACAATTCCTTGCAGCGACGCTCATCCAGTCGAACTAACTGTGATGTGTTTTAGATAGATATGAGGACAAGATGGTGAGAGTGGCCACACTGTATTTCACTGTTTGAACTTTTTTTTCCTTTTTTAATAAGGAGCCTTGACGCAGATGCAATCTTTTCTCTTTTCTGCCTCGCTCTCACTTTCTACTTGCTCAGAGTTACATTTCACAAAATGCACGGCTAAGGCTACAAAAATGTACATGTTCAAAGGTTACACATTTCCCAAATCACGGGTCTCAGTTCCCATTATGTTGCGTTGGCTCTGCCCTACACAAGAAAAAAAATCCTAAACACATGTTGCCATGGTTTTTGTTGTGTGCATGCCAAGGATACTGACTCATAGTCAGTTAAACGACATCCACACAGCCCTATAATGTCATAAAGAACATGACACCTCTACAGTATTTCATTTATACACACCTTGAAGTTAGGCGACAGAAATAGCAGGAGAAAAAAAAGTAGAATGTACAAAGACACAGCATCTCTCTGCAGCTTTACTGTCCTCACAGCGGCAGCCTGCTGGTTAACACGCTGCCGAACGTAAACAGGTCATTTCAGCTGGTGTCTCATATAGAAAAACAGCAGGACCTCTTTTCCCCGCTCGAACGGCTCACAGGTTTCCGCGACGCCTGCGATTTTATCCAACTGTTAGGAACCGGCAGCCAGCGATCGGCTTATCATTACGCCAGACGGGCGAAAATTAAACACTCCAAACACGAGTGCATATTAACACCCAGAGAGCAATTAGGCACAATGTGGTTGCGTGTGCTATTCCCTGCCTTGCACCAGGTAGGGGATGGAGCGGGCGGAGCATTGGCGGCTGCACACTCCAGAGGGTAATCGGCCATGTTATCTGCAAAAAATAAAAAATAAAAACACAGGGACTCCGATGTGCACAGGTGCTGTCCTCAGCTGTGCCGTATTGGTTAATTGAGCAAATCTCTTATTACCTCCCCTCCTATAGCTGCAATTATGCTCTTGCACAAAAACACAGTTGGCCGCTTATGGCCTACGCGGGACACATGACATGCAAGGTGAGTGCTGCTCAAGTTGAGCGCTGCCAGCTCGGCAGATAATCAGAGCAGCAAAATGGGCTGCCTCGTCAAACTCCAGGAAAAGAACTAAAATCTTGAACAGTTTGGGTATTCTGTAGTCTCCGAGGGACAAAAGTACCGATGCATGAAGAGAACTCAAGTGGTTCCACAAGGCATTAAAATTCTTTAGGCCTTAGTGACTTTAAAACTAATCGGCACACAAGGTAATATCCTCGAATGGCGTTTGTATTAGGATAAAAAGAACTGAAATCCTGGATAATCACACAAAAATCAACCTTTTATCCAGGTGGCATGCTTGGCTAAAAGCAGCTGTATGAATGTGCTGAAGAAGCAGCTTTGTGGTTTCGGTTTGTACTCAAAGTCATTCGGACCAATCAGCTTTGAGTAGGCTCTGAAAATAAAGGAAAAAGGGAAGAAGTAGCAGAACACACTGGCCAGAGCGCAAATCTCGATCATCAGCTTCTTCAAAAGCATCTACGTTCATTCGACAAACACAAAACGGGAAGTTGTCGGTCATACAGACGTCCACCGGAAAACAGTTTGGGTTCCCAGAACCTTTCGGTCCATGGTGGGAATCTGTTCATTCCTTTTGGCAAAGCCCCCCCCAAAGAAAAGGTCTTTAGGCCAAACGCCTATGAGATATAGTGCAGTCAGGCAGCTGATGGCGTACTCCTTTGGGAAACTATGAGTAGAAACTGGATGTGACTGTAGGCCACAGGAAAATATCTCATCTGCCTGGACGACAGCACCTGAGGTGAGTGTGACCGTCCAATGACAAAGGTGCTCCCTTTTTAGCTCGGAGCTGCTTCAGTTATGTATCAGCATGCATCACATGTATATTTTCTCCATGTGGACCTCGGTATGTTTTTTTTTTTTTCTTTTTCTTTTTTTTGCCACCAAGACGACAAACCCACTCGGCGTCTAAAGTGGCTCTGATTGTCCTGAGTCCATTCTCCACCACCTTCCGCTTTAGCGAGGCGCTCTCCCAAAGCGCGGCGCCGCACCTCGCTCCTTCCTGCCGGCGCAGCGGCCGAGCTGTCATTTCATATCAGGTCATCGCAGGAGCGAGATAATATGTCAGATTAAATATGTATGGGTGAATTAGGGCTATCTCAAGTATTATATCATTTAAATTCAAATCGCTCCATCGCTCCGCACCGTCTCATTATGATGCTTGAGAAATTAGGAGATAAAAACACAGGCCTGATATTAAGGCTAATTCAGCCCCCCTTGAATTTCTCTCTTTCGCCCTCTCAACACTTTATTGTAGAAAATGAAGAAGAGCCACCTATCAAAGCTGCTTGATATTACGAGTTTGGCACAAAACGGAGATGTCCACCTTTTGAAAAATCACAACACCTACTTCTCCTAAATTAAAGTTCAAAAGGAAAACCCTCCGGGGCACATTACAGAGGCTGTTAAATCTCAAGACCTTAGTGTCTCGTGTTCAAAGGCGCTGCCCAGCAGGTCTCTCTGCTGTTGCCGATCACAGGTTTTTTTTTTTAATACGAATCGAAAATACAGATAATGTTTGACATTTCCTCCCTGACAGGAGCAGAGACACAGAGTTAAACTGTTCAGGTCCGCGGGACTCGTTGAGAGTGTTAAACGCGAAGGAAGCAGACGGAGGCCTTTTGCACGTTACAGGTAGGAGTCGACGCGCACTTTGAGCCGATTAACTCGGCTCGTGCTTGGATTTTTGCTCGTTTTTTTACAAGGCAGGGGTCGACGTCCACGAGTGGAGATTCATTCCTGCGCAGTTGTCAGTCGTTTTGTTCGCGAACAGCGAGGGAAGAGACAAGAACAAGAGACGAGCTCCCCAGCCGTGCTCATATGCACTGAAACGGGATGTTAGTTTCATAGGAATATTTAGTTTGGCGTTTTCAGACTGGACCTTTTTTTACTCGCTCAGGTTGATCAGACTCAATCGACTCCAACAACAGAGTTGATTTAGAGCTTCCGATTCAACACCTAATTTATAGCCTTATTTATTCACTCGGGAATATTGGGAATAATGGAACTATAGCTCATTCTCATGTCATTTAGTGACATGAGAATGACAGAAAAAGCTACATTCGCACAACATACACCTGGGAAGACGGTTTGAAAATTTTTCGTGACTCACCAGTGCTCGCTGGGAAGCTTTTAGTGTATTTATAGTAACGTAATGCGGTGCTTCAAAATTGACGTCTCACTGATGGCTGCTGGACTGACATTATTAGGTGAGCACAAGGTTTATATGGCTTTAAGTATGTGATTTGATTTGGCTACGAAGGCTCCGAAACGCAAAATGTGAAGACATAAAATGGATAATGACTGATGGCCATCTGACCAGAGCACCCCTCACCAACAATACAACTCATTTTAGTCCTCATCCACATAAATGGTCACGTTTTAATCAACTACTCTTCATCAACTCGACCACATGACAAAGCATCCTTAAATAACCGGATGATGTTGCCTCTCATCAGCCGTCAACTCCAATTAGGACGAAAGCTCAAGTCGTGGAAGGATAGTTGCCATTTTCCACATGACAAATGAAAATTTTCCTCCTCTGTGCGTGAGTCTTTTGATTCATTTTGCGGGTTAAATATGTCATTAGAAACCGACTCCGACTGATCTTACAGTCTTTTTACCGTTTGTTTGAAAAAGCCCCCCCTCCCCTCCCCTCCCATCCCTCCACACACACACACACACACACACACACACACCTCTTTTCACCAGCAGCTCTCCTTACTGAAGGTCAAACAGCGTGTGTAGAGCTTAATAATAAAGTCCACAAACAAATTACCGGCAAACAGCGGCGGTTCAGCTGGGTACGGCTCCTGCTCCTTAAGGTGAGGTATTAGCGAAGCTTATTTATTTTCATTTCCGTGGCTTTTATTTGCTCCTTTCCCCTGTGGTAAAGCAAAGGCTGATTTCTGCCATGATTCCCTCCTTAATTTTAATACCCTTTTTACTCATCATACAGACATTAGACCCCCCCTTCTTGCCCCTCCCATCCTTCATCTTTCTGAAATAATGTAACTTGGGCTCACACAGGAGCACACAGCGACCACAGGGAGGACTATAAACTAGCTTTCTTTCTCCCTTTTTTCCCTCCCTGCAATTAATTGGTGTACAGCCATGTGCATATATGATAACAGCGGATTTTTTTCCTGAACACACCCCCCCTTCCCTTCCCTTCATGTACACACACACACACACACCTCCCCAACAAGGAAGAAGGGAGGTTAATTAATGTAAGGGGCCGCGTGTTCACAGAGATGCAGAGTTTACTACACTGCTGCTGCCACTGCCACCCCTCCTCTGCCTCCTCCTCCTCCTGCTCCTCTCCATCAACCCCCCCCACCCCCCCAAACCCCACATCCCCTGCCGCCTTAAGAGCCTTGATTCTTCACTAATGACCTAGTTCTTTTAATGAGCGGTATTAACCCCTGGCTACAGTCGCCCAGGTCTTAATTGTCAAGCCAGGCTGAAACGCAGGAGACGCGTCCCTCGCCCATCAGCAGGTAGAGGCGGCGCGGGCACGCCGCTGCATTAGCACGCCTCATCACCGAGGCCTCAGGAATAAATCACGAATAAATAAATAAATGCTCTTTAAAAAAAGAAGGTTGCACAGACAAACTGTGGGCCAATATCATCAACACCCCCCTCCCCCCCCCCCCCCCCCCCCCCCCTCCCCCCTCCTCTTCCTCCCACCAACATCCTCCTACCCCCTTGTGATGATGGCGATGATGATGATGATGATGATGATGATGATCACCGACTCCCGCGCTTTCACCCAGATCTCATTTTGGACCGTCTCCTGCTGTGACCATAGTGGGGTGGAGAGATGTGGTTTATGCATGGAAAAATAGAAAAAATATAATCAGAGTGCGTATCTGCTTAAGAAACCTGCAAACTCATTAAGACACATTCGGAAAAACTGAAGGAGTGTGTGTGTGTGTGGGGGGGGCAGACCGGGTCCTTTCATTTACAGAAAATGTGATTAAAAATTCCCCTTTATGTTGCACCCAAGAGGTGTGTTTTAAAATTCAAACACTATTTACGATTAAGCACAATATAAAATAAATCCAATAACGAGATATAGAAATATAGACACCTAATTAGCACGAGGACAAGGCGCAGCCTCATGAAACACTAATGGCTTTAATGAAGAAAAAAAGTCCAAAATAGCAAGAGATTCGTACAGATGCAGGAACGTGTCAGCAGCAGCCTTCACGTGACTGCAGTCAGACAAGCTTCAGTTTTGCTCCAAAATTAGCAGCAAACAGTCTTAACGAACTGAGGAGAAAAGAAAAATTGTGAGCTTCTGTGGCATTGTCAAATTTCTCTCACTCAAGACAAGATACTTGCATCTTAACAACTGCTTTGAAAGTCGTGTCTTCAGAGATTCTGCACCAATAAGACATCATTTGTGGACAATGCTGTCTCCAAACAGTACCCCCCCCCCCCCCCGTCACTTCCCGTGCGGCGGAAGCTGTCGGATCGAAAAAAAAAACTTTCACAAAGAGGAGAATAGATGCTCAGTCCGATAGGGAGGAAGTCAAGTCAGACTAAACGCCCCCGTTGACCAAATATGGGCGTGTGCCGCACCCTTGCGCTCATCGTGTTAGGAAATGAGTCCATTTCCCATTAGGATGCTGCTGCTCTCCCTTTACAGCTGGGAGTATTAGCAGCAATAAACCTTACTGTCAATCTACAGGAGGGTGGGGGCCTGTGTGTGTGTGTGTGTGTGTGTGTGTGTGTGTGTGTGTGAGTATTTACACGCCTGCAAAAATCCACTGTACAGTCAGTTCATTTGAGTGTGCGTTCCTGACAGTGTGTACATGCAACTGTGCTAGCTTGTCATGGGATGAAGAGTGTGTGCGTGTGCAAGGGGGGGGCCTGCAGACTCGGCCAGCGGTCAGGTTGTTGCCGTGACAGCCCGTCGGTCAGATCAGGGGAGGGGAGACCTTGACCCGAGCTGTCCAACCAGCAACGAGCCCTGCAGCTGTGGGACCAGTATGACAAGGGCAGTGGGAAGGGCAGCTGAGCGCACACACACTTACACACACACACACACACACACACACAGACGTGCGCGTACACTCGCACACAGGCACACCACTTCAAACACAAGGGTTCCATGCAGAAATGCCTCAAAATACAGGTTGTCAGTCCTCCTCTGAAAGTAAGAAATCCCAAACAACTGGAGAAAAACAAGTCGAAAACACAAGGAATTATGGGTAGGCAGAGACCTCGCATGTAAGCACAGCCTGATAGTGAACCCTGGCTCTGAAGCGAGGATGTTCTTGTTTGTTTCTCCTCAAAGTTTTCTACTTCTGCAGCCTGCAGGGGTGGAGGCAGGTCTGACTCAACCTCAGCCACAGGACTGGATGCATCATCTTCGAGGAGAAGTCATCTGGTTGGTTGGCCCCTCCTTGGCTTCGTCCAAATTGCTCTTTTTTTTTTTTTTTTTTACAGCAGGGAGCCAGAGATATTGTTCTACAAGCCCAAAAATAAAAAGTCTCATTTCCCATCTTGACGTCAAAAACATCAGATAATCCTTGCAAAATATGACTCAACGTGCCCACTGCGGCTCCCCCCGGCGTCCCCCAGGTGTCTGCCACGAATTCAGTCAGACCCCTTTTCCCCCTGGATGATGTCAGAAATGCCACTTCACATTTCTCCCCTACATACAACCATGTCCAACGAAAGAAGAGAACTCTGCTCCCTGCTCAAAAGCAAACTGAAGGCGAAAAGCCACAGAGAGAAGCAGGAAGTGAAAACGGTCGACCATGATGGAAGAAATCCAGAGTTTGTTGATCTGTTGACTCGAGGCTTAAAAGAAATTTGTGGTATCGTTTAAGCCGGGGCTCATCTCCTCGTTATTCGAGGTCAAATTTTTCAGCGGGGACTCAAAAAATTCCTTCGAGTCTGTCCAGTGTTGAGAAAGAATGCGATAACCGACAACGGCGAAACAGTTCAATCCGTACTCTTCCACACTCGTTGGTTTGTCTACAAGTTGAGGCTTCTCCGTTCCAAGCTGAGGCAGAATACCCCCATGGGATGTTTATGTTTACGTTGATGTATTTGGCAGACGCTTTTGTCCAAAGTGATAAAAGCGGTAGGCAGGTAGGGTAACGGGGTCTTGCCTAAGGATCCCTACTGGAGGTAGTACCTTTCATGTAAGGCATTTGAACCCTGGTCACCCACATGACATGTGGCAATCTTACCACTACCCTATCCAGATATCAAGGGATGACAGTAAGTTATTTCAGTAGGGTGGCTGGTTATTCAGAGAGAGGTTGGAAGACTATGAGCTGAATCAAGCTGCAGGAAAAACATGGAAAACGTAGCAGAAAGTTGACGGAAAGCCCAAACTTTTGGGGCGGGTCGTGGGGACTAGCACGTGTCCGTTGATGTGGGGGATCTCAGCTGTGAAACTAAACCCGTTTCCAGGTAGTTTTAATGCATATTTTAAAGAAGTGTCCCATGATTCCCCCGGTTAGAGGACTTAAACTGATGAGGCAGTAAAAGAAACATTTCATTAATTGGCATATCGAAGATATTTCCGATTGTATTAAGAGCCTCATCAGCTCTTTTATGAGGCGAATAAGACCAGGTACACCTCAAGAGTCAGTTGGTGTGTATACATATTAAAGATATTATCACACATCACACATTCCTGTAACTGCCAAAATCCCTCATTTAAGCCTCTGCTGTCCAAACACCTCACCAGAGATGATCATCTTCATAAGGGCCCCTATATAAGTGGGTCTTGTCCGACTTCTTGTTGCCCGGCAAAGTGAAAACAGTCCACTGACAACACGCAGGACATCAAACGGGCACAAAATGGGGTCTGGGAGCACGGTGAATTTACTTTGTCCGACACGGACCAACTTGCTGCTGTACTAAGGAGCTAATCGACCAAGAAGAAATGCATTTTCATTAAACTGCATTCAATTCTGCTCTGTAGTGTCATGCTCTGTACCGAAACGGTACCTTAGGAAACCTCGTCTGCTTTCTGTCACACTGTGCGTAATTCATCGGGGGGTAGGCCTTTTCTGTGGCTCAATATTCTTCCGGGGCTCTGCTCTCCAGAAGCAATGACACTGTACTTTTGTGAGGTTTGTCTTCTAAAAGCAATAAACGAGAATATCCTGCCTGAATAGGGATTCTAAGAACCTTCACGGTAAATTTAAGGGAGGGGAGATCCGTGGATGCCTCAGGAGCCACCAAATGCCTTTCCTTAAGCCCTCGGCATTCGGGGGGTAAGAGGGAGGGAGGTGGGGCAAGGAAAGAAGTGGAAGAAGATACCATTTCCTTTCAACACCCCCCCCAATACACACACACACACACACACACACACACACACACACTACCTCCTTCCTTCCTTCCTCTCTACTACTGCCTTTCCATTTCTGTTTGAAGTAACTCAAGATGAAACCATGCGCGTTCCGTCATTACCGCCATCATCACCGCCACTATCATCATCATCAGGGCCATCAATGCTGCCGACATCATCATCCAGACCCCTCCAAGTCTCGCCGCGATATTGCCCGTCATTTTTCCCCCCCGTTGTCAGCGCAGGTTACGATCAGTAATCCATGACTGCCTCAGAATTAGAATGTCCCCCATGAGTTTTATTTTTTGGCTCGTTTCTCTTCCCTTCCACCTTCGTCTTTTCCCTATTTTTTATTTTTTTTTCCCTTTTCTCCCTTCTTGTTTTTGTTGTTGCTGCCCTGAAGGCTTTACCGATGCTCTACAGCCCCGACGTTTATTCCTCCTAATCTCAGTCTCATCTCCAGGCTAGCTGTGACAGATGGTTATAGGCACACAATAGTATTAAGAGTTGTTGTTTTTTTTCCCCTTTTCCCCCCCTTTTTTCCCCCTCTGCTTTGATTTTTTTTCCCTTCCTCTTCTGTACAACAAACAGCAATCAGACACAGAGTTCTGACTCCTGCGTAGGTAAACTCTGGTTTAAACGTATTTTTTTGTCGTCTGTCTCCCCTCCTGTCAAATAACATCTCCTCCTCCTGCTGCTGCCGGCACTCTAAGGTAAGCTGCATTAACCTCACAGACTGTTATTAAAAAGATGTATTTCCCCAGGTTTTCCAGGCACCTCCTTTTTCTCTCTTTTCTAATGCCTTCACTATACACACACGCACACACACACATATCGAACAAACAAGTGCCAGTGTGCCATCATAAATTCTCAACGCCAGCCACAGTCGGTCTAATTTCAATCCCACCGTCACTCGTGTCAGACGAGAGCCGCCGGATGATGCATAGGGGTAAATAAGGTGGGTGAAATTAGCCCCTCCTGTCATCCCCTACCTTTTACCCCCCCTGAGGCATTCTGGGAAATTGACTGCATGCTGGATTTTGAAAATTAGCCCCTTAATGTTAGCCAGACAAACGGGGTTGGGCAGGCCCGGGTAATGCTTTGGCTGTGTCACCCAGAGCGGATTAATTACAAATTTTTCACCTCATTTTGTATTTATATCATTCAGCGTTCATAAAGGAGGGGCTGAACTGACTGAACAGTTAAATATATGCAGGTGACGCATGAACCTTTCACCCCGTTTAGCCGAGTTGCCTCACGATTCAGCCTCACCTGAATGAAAAGCGGAAGAAAAAAAAAATAAAAAAAAAAAAAAAAAAAAATGGGGAAAAAACCATTAAGCCAAAAAAAGAAAAAGTGAATATAAATTTGAGAATCTACATAAGTTTAGTTTTATTTAGCTGAGGAATAAACACAAAAAAAAAAGAAGCAGTTTTACAAATAGAAAGCAGCTAAAATGAAGTCACTGATTCGGTTTATTTAATGTGGTCCTGACTGCAGCATTAGGCCTCATCAGGGCTGCTGCAAACACAGTCACTGGCTGTGGGTTCAGGGAGCTAAGGCGCTGATTCGGCTCGTAAGTGAGGAGAGTTCATTCCTTAACCACATCATTACAGCTGAACGGCCTCCAGGTTTCAGTCTGGGTGCTGTTCAGGGTTCAGTGAGGGACGAAGGCTTTGCTTTGTTTAGGCTCCGAGCAGAGACGAATGACTGGAACAGTCAAAGTATCAGAAAGCGGGCCAAAAGCGGACAAGCTGCAGTCATCAATCTGTGCGGCGCTGGGGACTGAAGTTTTACCCTAAAAGAGATCTCTGCTCATTTTCAGCCTCTTCAGGTGATCCAGGATGTTGGAGAAGCATCGTCTAAACTGTTGCAGAAGAATCCCTGCGCGGTGATGAAAGGAAACTGCACGCAGAGGGGAAAAGATCTGAAGTTGGCACGGCTGGACTCGGCTTCCATTTCAAAGGGCTGCATCACATTGTGTACCCAAAACATCAGTGCTGATCACTTTCCAAGAATTACAACATTAAGATTGATCTCCCACCTTCCAGGAAGAGATTGTTTTTGCTACATTTCACCACCTTACGTGACACGAAAACTCCACTGAGGCAACCAGAGTGAACATTCTCACACGTTTTACAGCACAGAAGGAAAAGAAAACAATAAAAAAAAAAAAAAAAAACAGGTGAAAGTAGCGGGACGTAATGAAAGAAGACGAAACGCTCGGTTCGAAGCACGTTTCGTGGATGGGTAGCTCCGTTACTCACCAAAAAAACAAACAAAAAAATAGCTTTCTGTGCTCCCGTGTGAACGGCGTTTTCGATCCACTCCCTCGGTAGATGCAGAGAGAGCGGTTGGAGGGTGGAGGGGGTACAGAGGTCGCGGTGTCGGATGTGGGCCTGCCGGGACCCGCCGAGGATTAACACAAGCGCTGTGCTCAGGACATATGGCATTTGTCATCTCCCACTGGGATAGAGACTCTCCCTTGGCTCTGCCGCCGCCGCCGCCGCCACCCCCTCTCTCATCACATCTCTCTATCCGACTTTCCCCTCCCTCCCTCGCTCTCTCCTCCTGTCGGGATTTAAAGGCTTGAAGTGCTTTAGTTGTTTACTGTGCATTAAACGGCCCCCTTCGTTCACCCCTCCACCCTTCCCCTCAGCCCCTAAACTTCGCAGTGTTAAGAGAAAAATGGCTCAGCGGAGGACAGGCTGCTGACTCTGTGAAGCCCTCTCAGGGAGAGGCTCGAGTCATCACAAGAAGGTGTTCACTTTTAATTCCATGTGATGAAGTCAAGAGGGCAGGCCGTGCTGGAGACTGTAACACCTGCTCTGAAAATGCAGCTCCTCTCAGTGCTACAGTCAAACACCATCGATTCTAACTTTTCCCTCTCCGGAGGCCATCGCCCAACGGTGGTTTCAATCCCTAAAAGGGAAATTCTGCGAGCAGTCATCTGTATACACGACTTTGGGTCTTAACATCTAATGAAGCATCTCGGATCCGTAAATATCTCCGTCTTGGAGCCTTGCAAATAAAAACCATCTTGTCGTCTTTGTTGGTACATCTCTTACTCAAACAAAGCGGCACGCCTGCGTTAATATAGCAGGTAAATCCCCGTGAAGTTGTCGGGGCTGGCGATTGGCCATGCCGCGCATTTCTCCGTGACAGCTGAGAGGATCTGCGTGAGGGTACTGTTGTCACTGCGACTCGAAGACAAAAATGCCCGTCTGTTCAAGACGGTTGCATTCACAGCTGCAATCAGCTTACCTTGCAGAGGCAGCTGGATTCTCGGAAGAAGGGATTTTCCCAGGCTTTAAGCCATCAGTTGGCGATTAAAACGCACATTACAACCAATCAGCATGTGACACTCACTGACTTTCACCACTTATGACGTTCTGTCCGTCCGACCGGTTGAACTTTGCTCCCAAAAGGTGATAAAAATGCTCTGAAGTGCCTGCCCCGTTTCTTCTGTCTGTCTGTGGGTTAGCGTTCCTGATGCAACGTGGATGGCTGAAGGTAAAATGTTGTCATGAGCAGTGGGCACGCTTGTCAGAAACGGGAGCGCAAGTCTTTGCTTCCATCAGAAACAGGTCCAACGTGCTGGTCGGAGTTGACTATAGTCATTGCTTCTGTTTCCATCGGATGCACCGAGGTGCGCTTTGAAGGCCTTTTGCACGACTTTGACGAGCTGTGTGCATGGCGAGCATGGTGCCAGAAACCTACATTACACTGAGTAGTAGCGTGTAGGACAGAACTTGCATCGAGTCCCCTTGGAGTCGGTGTTCCTCAGATGTGAAATAGATGAGCACCTTTAGAAAGGGGCGTTCCTGCACACTGGCAGGGCCTCGTGAAAACAATAAAAGGAGCCTGCAGGGTTCTCCTTTAACAGCAAATCAGAAGCATAAATGCATCACCTCCTTTATGGGGGATTCTATCATGCAGAAGCAAAAGAGACATATTTACATTCAAATGTCATGAGTTACTGCTTTAAAAATGACCAGTTTATGATTTCATCCAAACAGTTTTCCATAAATGGATTGTTTATCACATATATAGCCCCCCTTTAAAGCCAACATTCCAAAAACCGGGGCGCTCCTCTGCCGCCGCTCTGAACCACCATAGCCGCTCAATGTTTACAGTTTTGACACACTTTATATTCGGTATAAATTGGTTTAATTCAACTGCAGTTTCCCCACATAAGGCAGCTCATTAGAAGAGTGACGTTTATGCTGTACATCCCTTCCATGAGCATGAATACTATCATTCAGCCTCACTCTCACAGGCAGGTATGCTCTTGTCATCCTCCATCTTCATAAACAGGCCTGTTATAATAACAAGATGGAGTGCCGTGGGGTTTTTTTCTCCCTCCCAGCACCTTTTCTTTATGGGACACAGTAATGTGCCGGAAATCAAAGCTTGTAATTCGCCGGTTGATGTTTATTGTGCGCCTCCCGTGTCTAGAGACGTTTGATAAACAGCGTGTTGCGACAGCAGAAAAAAGGTGTCGGAGTATCTTGTGGGAGCTTGCCAAAATAATACCCCATTCAGCGCAGCTACCGTGTGAAAATGCCTCCCCTCGCAGACTCATATTTCACCGCCAGAACGAGCGGTTTGCAGTATGGGCCCGGTGATGAATTACACCAAAGCACATTCCTTATGGGAAATCTGGATGGTGCAGAAGAGAAGGGGGAGCGAGCTCCAGCGACAAATTGCCTTCACTGCCAGTTAGTCCATGTTCCTTTCTTCTTTCGGTTGTTGTTCTTGTTGGCAGCAGAGGGCCAGGGTTTTATTTTGTTAGGTGGAGGTTATTTCATCTTCTGCGAGGCATTTGGAATTCCCTCCAGGAAGTGGAGTCGAAGAATCTGAGGCCGCCAGAATGGGGCACGTTAAAGTGCCCTGGGAGTGAAACCGAGCCACACAACAGAAACATCCCTCAGATGATGATCCGCCCCATCAGCTCTGTCGATACCTGTTAGCAGCGGTGAATGAGCAGCGGACGGCTGGAGGCCAGACGAGCTGCCCGGTCCGGCTGCTTGGACAGTTGCCAGTTTGAATCCCTGAGACGTTTCCAACAGGAAGCAGAACTCACCCATTCTGATCCTGCGGGCCCGGAGCACCAACGAGGGCTGGGGGCCACGAAAGGAAAGGGGAAAAAAAAGCAATCTTTAGGATGAACTCTGTCTCTGAGCTGGGCTCAGGAGGGGATAATACAAGAGGGACAGAGGGCTTCGGTCCTTTCTGCTGAAGTGTCCAAATGGAACCCAATAATTCTCCGTCAGCTCCAGACTCCGAGCCTTTATGATTTCAGATCAACTTTTCCGTTTGTCAGGGACGATCTAAAGATAGAAAAATCAAACTTTGACCTTTGCATTCATGGGGATCGTAAGAAAGTCAGAAAAGGAAGTAGTTTAAAGGGGAACTCCGGTATTTTCAACATTAAGCCTCTTTTCTGAGTCGTCTGCAATGTTTTAGAACCCCCCTCACCGCTTTTTTGATGTTTACTACTGTCTCCGGTATTTGCCTAATTTTGATTCATCTCAACCTGCTTCAGAATGGCAAGTCATATGCATGTCTTAAAAGGTCCGTAAAAGCACCATAAACGTCCGTTTTCAAAATCATCAACTCACCGGAGTGGTTACTGGTGTGCACTGGTAATCCATATCAAATTTGGTGGCGAAAAGTTGCTTCTGTCGTGTTTTATTTGACATTTTGTACTGGATGTTCGTTGATATTACTCCGCCACCGCTAAGAAAATAGTGCGAGCATGAACGAGCTGCCAAATAAAACACGACAGAAGCAACTTTTCGCAACGAAATTTGATATGGATTACCAGTGCACACCAGTAACCACTCCGGTGAGTTGATGATTTTGAAAACGGACATTTATGGTGCTTTTACAGACCTTTTAAGACATGCATATGACTTGCCATTCTGAAGCAGGTTGAGATGAATCAAAATTAGGCAAATACCGGAGACAGTAGTAAACATCAAAAAAGCGGTGAGGGGGGTTCTAAACCATTGCAGACGACTCAGAAAAGAGGCTTAATGTTGAAAATACCGCAGTTCCCCTTTAACAAAATGGATCATATCCATGTACATAAACATATAAAACATATCATATATGCAAGATGATTTTGTTGAGCCCCAAACTGAGCTCACTATTGCTTGAGTAAAACATTTGGAGCCACTTGTGTTCCTGTCATTTGATCATCGTTATTAAAGGCTGAATGACTGATTGGAGCACCATGGTGGAGGAAAATGAGGGAGGGCGTCGCACGCACAAACGCAACATTTTTCATTCTCTACCCCACTGAAACATCTTAAGAATATTATACTGCATTTCTGCCAAGAAATCCCCCTCAACCGTTACAGTGATGTAGTGGTGAATGTGACTGGTGTGCTTCTCCCATATACACTAAAGCCTGGATTTTGGGATTGGACAGGTATTAAAAACATAATTACCTGTTAGGTTTGATGCTTTTATCACTCAAACATAACTGCTCGTGGACAAATATCGTGCTGGTGGCTGCGACGCAACCAAAAAAAAGTTGGCGGTGCGAATTCAGACTCATGCGTTTCCAACTTTGTGGGGACGGTTTGTTGATGACTCCTTTGCTGTTTCGATGAGACAAACGACAATCATTCCTCAGTTTGATGGGTAGTCTGTGAACTGAAGTGGCCAACCATAAACCAGTAGCCAAAGCAGCACAGTCCGTCACTCATTGCAGCATTAGACAGGCATCATTACATCTTTTTTTCATGTTCTGAAGCCCCAAACTACCTCCTCCACATTTCAACCCTTCTTTTCTTTTCCCCACTCTGATGTTTCCAGCCGCCAGATTCCGTAAAAGCGCTCCATACGGTGTTAGGACTTCAGAAATCCGACACGAAATGAGTGGAGTTCTTTATATTTCTCCCCGCATTTCTCAAAACATGTAGTGCCCTTTCTCTGGATGTAAATCAGACAGAAAAAAGATCAAAACAACAAGGCAGTTGGGTTTTTTCTTTCCCCTTTTTCTTTAGTTCTGAGCACCTTCATCCTCTATTTGGATGTTTACCACACAAACAGACAACAGCAAGCTTATAGAGAAGGATTACCAGACATGAGCTCTTCCTCCGTCAATCCCAATTTACCTCTGACTAAATCCCAAATTTATGAGCACCTTAGTGGGCATAATCCAGCCTCCATTTGCTCATTTCAAGCACAAGGGAGGTGTGGGGGGGTGGGGGGTAAAAAAAAAAAAGAGAGATTAGCAGCCGGGTAGTTGTTGTCACCAGCAGCAGAGTAGGTGGCCAACAAAAGTCAGAGAAACATAAAAACATTCAGCGACGCCTGTGAGGCTGATGCAGGAGTCGGAATAGGTGGTCTCCGCTCTTGTTGGTTCGTCTGATTTATTGATATCCCTCACTGAGGAGCTTTGTCTGCCTCAGACTGTCAGGGCGCGCGGGTGGCGATGGAAGGAGACGGGAAGGGAGGGGGGGGGGGGCTGTAGACCAAGGGGAGGAAAAAAATAAAAAATAATAAAGCAGTTATTTCTGCTGATCGGGCAAATTTTCTGTCAACAGTCTCTGGCAGATGAGCGTATGTGATAATACCGCTGCCAAGGAAAGTCTCTCAGCTCTTCAGCCTCCGGAAGAATATTTCTGTCTCCCCGCTCAGGGGGCCCGGCTCCTCGCTCCCCTCCTTCTCGGCTTTTATAATTCAGTAAACTGAAGTAATTACCACAGGAGCATGCTCGATAATTATGAAATGCTCTGTCACGGTCATGTAGGTAATGGCATCTCTTGCTCTGCTGGCAGCGATAACACAGGTGAGACGAATTGTAGAAAACAGATCTGATAGCATTGTTATGGTAAAGAAATGCCATTAAGATCAAGGGCAGCACTGCAGCTGCATGTGTTTGTGTTTGTGTGTGTGTGGGGGGGGGGGGAGAGCGGCTGTTGTCTCCCCTCTCCACAGGTACAAAGCGAGGCTGGAGAAACGCTGCCGACACTCTGTTCATGAGCAAAGTTGCAGATTCACATGTTTTCCTGCTGATGTGCCGTCACTCCTCCTGCGAAATCAGCATGAAACGCGCTTAATTATCAACTGCAAATCAACTAAATATTAAGAGTTGTTTACTGTAATCCTATTTTGCTGAGTATAATTTCCTCAGTTCTTCTCCTGGTGGCGCGTTTACTCGGGATTGGACATGGTGGCGTCCTGCAGATTCCCCGGCAATCCAGTGCAGCTTCCACAAGACAGCCACAAGAACGCACCACGTAATTAGCAAAATGCGGCCCTAATGCTCGTCTCCTTGAGAGTTTGACCCTATTTGTTTGTGCCGAGGTAATTTCATTACGCCCGTGCGATTCCCAGGAGCTGCTGCGAGTTAACACTAAATGCTCACCAGAGAGGGGATAAGTATTTGGCAAGGCATCAGCAAAGAGAAGAGAGGGAGCAGCGGGGCTCAATAACACTTCTTTCATGTTGACAAATTCCATTAGTGCGCAAAGGCTGCTGTTTGTGCTCTATTTTATTTATGATAATGCTCAGGCTTTGGAGAGAAGCTGTATTCATCACCCCGTGCCACCTATGTGGCCTGACAGTGTGCAGCAGACATCTGTGATTTGTGCAGAACATTGAGCATCGCTTTCACACCCACGGGTCTGTGGGAGAGTGAAGGTGGAATCCCTGTGTGAGCGTTTCAACCTTCTTCTGTGGCTCATCAGCTCTTCTCCCCTCTTCCAGGAGTAAACACACAGAATGATGAACGCCTCACCCCGGGATGATCGGTTGCTCGTTTCCCTCTGTTTGCTTTGCTGCCTGTTGTAAAAACGGCAGCTTTTTCAGAATCTACACGTTGGACTTCAGTGGTTGAAGAATATCCATCGAAGGCGTTGTGGTGGGATATATCCTCTCAGTCGTTTTTTTTTTACTTTTTACCTTCGAGCATGCACCTAAAGTTCAACCTCTACAACTCCTTGTCCGTGTGTAAGTGGACTGCACTTGTATAGGACTTTTCTAGTCTAGCTGACCACTCAAAGCACTTCTAACACTACATGCCACATTCACCCATTCACACAGCATGTCTACATCTATACACACTACGTGCTTTCTAATCATTCACACAAACATTCATACACCGACGGATTTATCGGAAGGCAACGTGGGGTTCAGTGTCTTGCCCAAGGACACTTCAACATGTAGCCCATGGAAGCCGGAGTCAAACCACCGACCTTCCGATAGGTGGGCGACTGCTCTTCCTCCTGAGCTACAGCCGCCCGTTATTATTATTATTATTATTATTATTATGTAAGTGCTCCTGGAAACCTTTTTGTGTTTCGTTGTCGAGCTTTTTGCTTCAAATCCCAGATCCACGCCGTCACCAAAACTCCACAAACTTTTAGCTTCGAGGATCCATCTCTTTCTTTTTTTGATTTTTTTGGGGGCTTTTGTGCCTTTAATGGACAGGAGAGTCAAAGAGAGACAGGAAGCAGGGGGCAGAGAGAGGGGGAATGACATGCTGCAAAGGGCCGTCTGATTCGGGACTCGAACCGGGGCCAGCTGCAGCGTGGACTGTAGCCTCTGTACATGGGGCGCCTGCTCAACCCACTACACCACCGACCACCCCTATCTCTTTCAACATTTTACAGCCTTGTGATCGCAACTAATAGCTATTCTGCTGAAGAGGACTGACAACACAAAACAGAGACTAAATTATCCCGGTGGCCTGGAAAGGAGACACATTTTTCCTCATTGCGAGTAGGTATTGCTCCCAAGGTGCGCACTGCCAGTCTGCTGTGGCTGTTT
This sequence comes from Odontesthes bonariensis, assembly GCF_027942865.1. Lineage (NCBI taxonomy): Eukaryota > Metazoa > Chordata > Actinopteri > Atheriniformes > Atherinopsidae > Odontesthes > Odontesthes bonariensis. The sequence continues at coordinate 14,324,360 of NC_134516.1, read as the reverse complement.
AAAGCCCGGTTTGGTCCACGTAAGAAACGAGCCTTAAAAGTCTGAACTCCAGTCAGACCCCGGCTTGGTAAAAGGAGTCTGATGGAACCTCTCTTGGGTTTTTGGTTTGCTGCAGCATTGACAGACTCGAGACTCGTCCATCTCCTCTCACAGCAGGGCCGTGGGGAGTGAACCATTATTCAAGAGCGATATGACCAAAGAACCCAAAACAAATGCTGCTATATCAACATATATTCCCTGCATGTTATGCCAACTGTCCTCCAGTTCCCTCACCGTTTGCACTATTGCACCCTTCTGCACTGGTAGCCGTAGACTTTACGCCCTGGTCGGCATTTGGAAGTCGTCTTTGCAGTGCGCTCAGGTGGCGTCTTGCTTGCACCAGATGCTGGCGATGTGAGGAATAAAACAGCAGGGTGGCCCTCCGCTTCTTCATGTCGGTTTGGTGCGTCAGACTCAGACGCAGGTTCTTCTGGTGGAAATTTAGGTAGAGGAAGTGAGATCCTCAAACAGCTCTTTGACTTTGCACCGGAAAACATGGCTTCAATTAGCTGCTGCTTTGAAGAGCTGTGATTATCCAAAGTCCACACGGAGGTGGCCGAGGTACCATTCTTGTCTTGTGTCATTGCTTTATAGTTTAATCTTCCAATTTTTTTTTCTTTTCTTTATCTTAGAGTCCCATGTGAGTGTAAGTGTGTTTCAAATGTTTTTTGGAAGGGGGGGGTTACACACATAAAACACTGAGGTTGGAAACATTCTGATGTCAACTGCGAAGAAAGAAATAGGAAACACATTTAAATCTTTGGCGCTGAGGACAGTGTTAAGGAGCCAGGCAAAATCTCCCCAACCAGCCCCGCATTGCGTGTGACAGGGTGCATTGTGGGATAGCTCTTTATCCGCCACGCACAAAGCGGCAATCGAGAGAGGTAAGTCCCATGCGAGGACACAAAAGTTGGAGCAGGTTGTACCTATTAGGGCAGCTTAGTAACTCAAGAAGCGGCAATTTAAGAGGAGAAGAAGAGGAGGAGGGAGGACTGGGGAAGAAAGGGAGACGAATGCCATAACTCAAGAGGGTCTCCCAAAAGACAGCTTTAAGGATTGGAGTGATGATAGAAAGGCTTGTCATTCCAGAGGTGGGGATGGGCGCTGGTAATGAGGGGACGTGCTGCACGCCACTTATTATCATGGATCGGTTGAACCGAGGGAAGAAGAGGCCTTGTCCACTGAAAGTTCAGGTCAGGGTTGGAATAAAGAAGCAAATCTTGTCACAAGCATGGAGAACAGAGAAGTTAAAAAAAAAAACATCAGCCCCAGTTATATATAAGGGAGGGGAGGGACAAGTATTGTGCTTTAGGACATGGAGAGGGAGGCACAGAAGATGACAGGGGCGACTGTACCAACCTGCTGTAACCCCCCCCCCCCCCCCCCCTCAGTTTTCAATTTTTGTGGTTGGCAGCAGGGACAGAGCCCAGGAAACTGTATCCTATCACTTAAACGGTTAAGTATTTTATGAGTAAAATGCTTCCAAATGCCTCTCAAAAACCTTCCAGACCACACCAAAGACAAAATGAGGTAATATTACGTTTCTGAAAAGTCCCCAGTATGATACCCCAACTCTGCTGTAATTGCATCAGAAAAATGGTGCGCAAGTCTCTCTGTTACATGTCAGGCCATTTGACTTGGCAAAAGCTGCCCTCATTAAGAGTGTGGGAGAGAAAACTTTTCAGATTTTTCCCAGCTGAAGGCTTGTATGCATACAGGAGAGAGCAAAACATGGAGATGTTCAGTATCACCCAAAAACATCCTCACAGCGTGACTTCAGCACATTGGAGGCTCTGCAGTTTTACAGTTGGTTTTATTGTCAAAAAACAGGTGACATCTGCTGCATTTGTGCCTCTTATAAGGGTTCAAGTAGGACAGTAAAAGGCTGTTAGCATGTACGGCTATGGCCTTCTCTATGAAATGGGTCCAAGTGTCCACTTTTTTTGCGCTCAATATTCAACTTTTCACTATAAGGCACAGTAAGGACCACATCCAATTGAAAATAAAATAAAAGATTGTGTCAGTCCGAGCAAAACCAGAGAGTAAAAATGCATGCAGAACGCGTTAGTCTGAGCGACATCATGCAAACTCTCAAAACTGGACTAACACACCCAAATAACACGATGGGGGTTTAAATCACTCTGGCCTATTTGTCTAGTCTGGACTAGTTGAGCTTATACATGCAGGATGTTGCACACATTTTTTTGCATCCTTTTGTGAAATCAGTAACATGCATCAATACATCAATACAACAGAATTCACATTCACCTAGTTTTCTTTTTCTTTAGTCAAACTGCTAAAAACGCCAGATATTGCGACTGAAAATCCATTTTTCTCGCAATCGCTTGAAGCATTTCCAGACCGTCGCTCTGCTCTAATAAAATCCGGAGCGTCGTGACCGCAGCATCACCGCAGAAAAAAAAAAAAATAAATAAAAATAAAAAATAAAAAATCACCATTCAAGGAATTGAAAGACAACATCTGCGCAGCAGATTCAGAGATGCTAGCACGGACGAGGATCTCCCAGAGAGAAAGTCAAAAGCGGCCGAATGTCTCGAGAGTTTTCTCATACGGTCCACAGCGAACATATTTCAGTTGATAACCAGATCCTACAGATGACATGTCCGCGTTGAGCTGTGACTGCAGCGCGACTTCAACGCACATGTAGCTAACCGTGCTAAATGAGGACAGAAAAATATCACCAAGTCATCTTTATAAACCTCACAGGACTGTATGTTGGCCCTTTCTGGCTGTGGGCCCCTTGAACCATCATCAGCATTTCACCACACACGGGAGGATTATTGCAACCGGTGTAACCGACACTGAAAAGATGCTCATTTCAGTTGCAGTGCAATCACGGGCTAATTCTCAATTCACTTAAAGGGGCTCTTGTCTGAACTGCTTTTACTAAAATACTATGTTACAATATATGAATCTTTTAAAATCCTCAATGATTCGGATGCCCCGCCTCACCGGCAGCCCAAGCTAATCAAGTGCAGATTTGAAAGAAAAAAAAAAAAAATGGCTATCATGAAACAGGCTTTCCCTGTAACTAATCCCCCCTGAAGAGAAAAAAAAAAAAAAAAGAAATCTGCAGCTAAGAGCCTCTTTTTTTTTTTTTGCTTCCAGTTATGTCAGGCTGTATTTTAAACAGTGCTAATCATATACCTTTGTGGACACTTAATTAAAATTACAAAACCAATTTTAATCGGTGGCCCAATTAATATGTAAATGTATGCAAATGTAGTAAAACAAGGTGGTGATTAAGTTAAGGACACTCTATTTCATGTCTTCCTTAAGTGTGAAAACAAACCGTCTTTTTCCCCTGCTACCCCCCCCCCCTCCAACACACATACACACACACAATCATCCATTCCCTCCTCCCCCAACAAAAAGACTCAACATCTGATGGATTGTGATATTTACCGGCCACATGCTGAGTTAGGAAAACACCCTCTGAGGTATCGTTTTAGAACGGGAAGCACACGGGAGTAAGATAATGCAACTCAGAGCTGGTTCTCACTAATTCACATCAAGAAACTGATGTTCCAGCGCATAAATGTTCATTTACCTAAGGTCAGAGCAAAGTTAGACACTGTGCAATATCTTACACCGTGAAGTGTTATGGGGTATGTCTGAAATTCAAAGTATTCCAGGCTTCAGGTGAGAGCTGACAATTCCAAACGAGCAGACTTTCGATTCTAATTGGGCCTGGGAGATACGGTGGTCTTTCAAAGCCGTGTCTGGAAGGGCCGGGGAGGCGCAAAGGGGGGTTAGCAGGTAATAATGACTCTGAATCGGAGTGGATATTAAATAACTTTGGGCACGGAGAGGGAGAGAGAAAGAGACACAGAGGAGAAAAAATTAATTTGCGCTGAAAGAGAGACCTGCAGCGCTGGCCAGAGCAAGGTGAGCGCAGGTCATTTAACTTAGTTTCCTCTGAATTTATGCAGTCTGTTAGTTTTATCAAAACAACAAAATTATCCCAGAAGTATCCTTATTAAAAGCCATGTACTATCAAACCTCGTGTCCTGCAAGGAGCCATCTTATATTTTTTTGAGACAGTGGAACTAAATGTTGAAACGAGCAACCAGCAAAAATGTCTCCCATTAGTTTGGTGGAAGCTGGAAGCGCCTGCACATCCGTCCGCTGTGTGAAGGAAGAACTGCCCTTTAGTAACCTGGCGGGGTCATGTTTGGGTCAAGTTGATGATAGAACAGAAGTTGAAGTGAATCAGACTTCCAGAAAGGACACAATAAGTTGTACAGTTTCCTTGATCCTAACTGCATCACTGATAACTGTGTTGCAATGATATAAAGGTTCATAAGAAGGATTTCATTTAAAATTTACAAACTTTTTTGGGGAAAAAAACCTGTTTAGGGAGTACACCTTCCATTGGCCTTACATAGGTTAAAGAAGGGAGGGGGGGGGCAAAGATGTAGCTTGAATGCATCTTTTTCTTCAGTGGAAATCAATAAGACCCCCTTCTTTTAAAACACTGGGTTAAATAGAAATGCCGTCTTCGATGCCACTTGAAAAGCTTGTTTTCTTCTCCTTTTCTATGCTCCTATATCTTTCCCACTTCTTCTTTACAAGAATAAACTAAATCAAATTGTCAAGAGGCTGTTCTTGGACTCGCATACACCAGCCCGGTTTTTACAGAAATCCCATTCAATTAGGAGGCTAATTTAGGAGCGTTTTGGGCCTGTGTCAGCACCTCCAATCGGACCAGTCATGGTGTTCTTCACTCGACAAAAGCCAGGCAACAAGGGAGGCCAGATTTGGCACACAGTCGGGTAAAAAAAAAAGAAAAAAAAAGCATGTTTTAGCCCAAGCATCGTGTTCCCTTCTAATGTTGTAAAAGAAGTTTCAGAATGACAAAAAAACAAAAGAGCAAGGCTGTAGAGGAAATACATGCTGTATCACTTTCAGTTATTTTACCAAATAGGATTACGTGCAGCCCGTAATGGATTCAAGTTTTCTGTTTCCACTGGGTTGTGTCAACGAGAAATGACGTCTTCTTTTTCATATTCTACAAGTGGAAAAAAAACACGGTGTTGCAGAAAGCCTCTAAAACTGCTGTTATATCATTTTCAACGCGCTTTAGAGATGAATTAGCGACGTTTGAGAGCTGAAAAACGACTTAAAAATGAGCTAAAAAGGCGTTGATCCCAACAACAGCCAGTCAGAGACACTGACCCAGCCACGGTTTGAGCTTCACAATGACTGCAGTCATGAACTGAGCTCAGAGTGAGGTGTTGTGTGGATGCTAGGGCTGCATTTGTGCATGCATGCGTGTAAACATGACTTCTATTTGAAGAGCAGGCTTGTGTTGCCCATGTGTGTGTGTGTGTGTGTGTGTGTGTGAGAGTGTGTGTGTGTGTGTGTGTGACAGTTACTTGTTCAGTCATGCTTGCTTACTTGTTTTCTTCCGTCCAACGCTAATACAATTTGTGTAGAAGTCTGTGTATTCGCCCCGTGTGTGCTTGTGTGACCAAGCATACGTGTTCAGGCGGGCAGCTTCAATTTCATGAGCAAGTTAACACGCGTGTGGGTTCGGTGCCCGCGGACAGCAGCTTACGCGGCTGTGTGTGCAGCAGCGTGAGCTGAACCCGTGTCTTCGGCACACGAGGTGGGTGAGATGTTGGAAACGGCTTGTGTCATCAAGTGTTAGCAACCTGTAATCCCATCTGAGTCATGAGGACGTGCAACCCCACACACACACGCACACACCTCCCCCCGTCCGCACTCAGCAAGCTGCCCCCTCCCCGCGGGGCTCGGTGTGCAACCTGCGCCCCACTGATACCTCAGCTACACAAGCTTTCCAGGTGACTTACACACATTAACACCCGGAGGGGGGGTCTCAGCTGTTAGAGAGGTGAGGGGAGTCCCTGAGCGGAGGTAAACGATACGGACAATCACAGAGTGGGAGCAGGTAGCTGCACCGGTGGCGATTCCCTCTGCCTCACACGGCTGCCAAGAGGCAGCAGGTAGAGCAGGCAAAAACACCGCAAGTGCTACTGCATGATCCGGGCTTCATGGACAGCAAGTGTTACCTGACATTGGAACAGTCAGTCAGCCGATTTTACTAAATCTATATTTCAAACGTGTATTCAACGAGCTAAGGATGTTAAAGGGGAAACCGCCAGGATTTGCATGTGTTTGAGTGCAAAATGTGTGGACACAATGGCCATAGTATAACAAAAAATTTAATTGTTTTTTTTTTCCTTTTAAGCAGTTTTTTTTTTCCTTTTAAGCAGTTTTTTTTTTCTTTTCCTCTCTGTGCTTTTACCGCAGCGCTGCCGCGTATCAAAAGAGACCGCAAAATGGGTGAGGAGAGATGTAAAGCAAGGACTACGATCAATACAAGCCACGATCCTGATATGGAAGAAAGACATGCCTGGTGATGCACTGCTCAGGAAGTTGAGGTTAAACGATACAAATATTCCTCTTGCTGACATAAACCGATACCCGCCTTGCCCATAAGGTATAAAATGCAGGAATATTATAGTAAGTTTAGGCTCTCATTTCTGAAGTAAATTCTGAAGCTTTGCAGAGAGTTTTATCTATTCATTTTTCACTGCCTTTCTTCTACCTCGGAGGCTAATGTTGCCACATAACATGGAAACAGAGGAAGAGCAAGCTGAAGCCCATTAGAGAACAAATATATATATATGTATATATATATATATATATCAAAGAATAGTGGAATGGATAAAAATGTACAGAAACGTGTGTTCATGTGCTTCTCCCGTTCGAAAGCACCATTTAAAAAAAGAAAGAAATAAAAACACGTCGGGTCTTGTTTGGCAAATTCATATCAGGTCCAAAGGTGGCACCAAAAAAAGAAGAAGTAGAGAAATAATATTTTTGTTTCTTACAGAAATGCAACAACACTGCAAACTTCCAAGGAAAGAGTTTACTTCAAGTATGTTAAAGTATGTCTGTCAGCGCCAGGAGGAAATCTAAGATCTGACAAATTGGTGCAAAATACACATTTTTGGAGTTGTGACCTAAGAAACTGCCGTAAGGCCTATCACACGCATGATAACAGTCGCTTTATTAGAAGCATTGTTCAACCTGATTGTCTTTGAAAGGGTCAAGTGAATGTTTGCTTTCTTTCCAGGCAGCTTTGGAACAAAACCCGAGATGTGCATCGCCGCTGGACTCGGTCCTGATTGGCTCGGTTCACTGAAGAATGACTTGAAATCCATCCAGTCAGGCCAGTTTGCGGCAGCTAAACTGGAAAGCCTCCACTCAGCGGGGTTACCTCTCCTGAATAAGAGGAGCTGCTGCTGTCGGCCAAACTAGGTTTAGCTGTGTGTAATCCAAATATCTCGAAACGCTCGCTGTTCTGTCATAGCTGATAAGTGGGATAAGTGTAATCTAGCAGCAGTGAGCCGTGCAACTCGATATATTTCGGTGGAAGTGCACTCACCTTTTTTTAAGAATGAGAAGACTCTTGTGGATGGCTCCCGAAGTTATTTTCAGCCGCACATTTTTCCACTTCTCACCCCCCCCTTTTCTTACTTAGACATCTGTAACAAGATAACATAGTTTGAGGACAAAAGCAATTGAATGTGAGGTGACGTTTCACTCGGCACCGACATCCAAGGCACAACTTGGGAGGCGAAATTATCACCTGTGCAGAGACGCGTCGCGGTGAGAAAAAATGCCTCGGTATGAAGCACAAATAGCAGAATTGTTGCCTCTCTCGAGTGACAAGTGTTGAAAGGTACTTTCCTGCCTTTTGAAAATCAAACATAGAAGTGACAACACTTTCTACAATTAGACCGAAGTGAGGTTGGTTTTCAACACCAGCACCTGACTGCACAGAGATGAATTAACTATCAAAGTGTGAGCTATGTGTCTTAAACTTAAGGCGTCACATGTCTGATCTGCACGGGAACGTGGGGGGAGGACCCTAAAACCCGAGCTGTTTATTTTCATGCCTCGTGTTTTTCCTAAAATCCATAAAGTAAGCTTTTATCTACTCAGATCAAGATTCCTTTATGGCATGCTACCATAGGCTTTGAATGGATTTTATGTGCCTCGAGGTAATGAAACTTCGCTTTCTCATAAACGTGGCCATGATTTGTATCTTTAGACAATTAAATTACTTTGGTCTGTTTGCTGCGCAGAGCAAATACCTTAAACATTTCCCCCCCACGTAAGAAAAGAAGCTACACAAAGGTGATAGTAATGGTTGGCTGGCAAGTCCACTGAGATCTCCACTCAATAGGCAATTTAAAAATGGAAGGAGGTGGCTTGACTAAGCAATAAAAGAGCCGGCGAGAGCAGGAGCACCGGGCACAGTGAGGTATTGGAGGAGGGGAGGGCCAATTAGCTTATTTATAAATCAACGGCAATTTCACTGATGACTTGATCTTAAATTTGATCAAGCTGCAGGTTTTGAAGTCCCCTAACAAAAAAAAGAAAAAAAATCATTTATCTAATTCCCTTTATTGGTAATAATCATGAGTCTCCCTTTGGCCTGCACTAATCAGAATCGCATTGATTTCCACTGGACTCAAGGACTGCCATACAGCAGTGAACTGACTGAGTGCAGTGCTCGCAGTGTAAAGGATCAGACCGGCGCCGCAGGGTCCAGAGCTCCAACAACGCAGAGATGCGGCACTTTAGATCTCGGGAGTAAGAATCATTATCGCACAATAATCTGACACAGATTAGTCAGGCTGCTGGCATGTATAGCCTTCACCTTAAGGCTACACATTTCTTTCTGTCATTTGAAATATGAAGTTTCAAATTATTTCAGCTCTCACTCAGAACCATCAGTCTGGCTGTGGTTCTAGAGAAAGAAGTGCATGTTTATATTCCCCAAAGTGTATACAGACTGACCATTAAAGCCACTTGGATTCATTCTTAGCTTATTTCAAATTTATCTCAAAACTTTTAACTGACCCCATCACCCAGAACCGACGCTCTCCCCCCTGTAAGATGATACAACAGGACTCGGGTTGGTAAACGAGGTTAGCAGGTCAGCGAGGGGATTCTTATGCACCCGGACGCATCGTCAGCCTCCTCGCCCTCTTCGTTAGCTTGCTCGCTTTCACAGGTGATGCTGCTGGAAGGAGACACCAACATCCTAACACGAGTGCAGTGATGCTCGGCCAGGAGCGGAGCAGCCAAGACAAACAAAAGATCATTAGAGCACATTAAAATCCACATTATGGCTTTTACTGCCTCCTCAGGAGTGGAATGCTGGGGGCAGGCCCACTAACTCGCAGCGCCGTGAACCTAATGGCGGCTCCTGTGGACGCCTGCCCACTGATTGCAACTTGGCAGCAACGCGATCAGAAGCTCACAGAGGTATATGATGTTACTGTATGTGGGCAAACACGGATCAGCTCCACAAAATGGAGCGCTGAAGCCAAGAGAGGGCGAGGCCTGCATCCTGAATTGACCCCGGCTTGCAGATGAAAACAGGAAAAAAATAACCTCCACTCTCTCTGCGAGTTCTCTGGATATCAGTGTGCTTTCTGCCTACAAGAGAGGTGGCAACTCATGCAGGAGGAGCAGCTTAAATGTCTGAGAGTGGATTCTATACGGGTTGTCACGCCAACAATGATAAAGGAACACTTTTTTTGGGGGGGGGGTTACTTGTGTGATGCTGTTAAGCTCATATAAGAGGAAGAAAGTATTCCAAGAGATAGGAACTAATCATCTATAATCATAAAGGGTTCCACAAATCAAAAATCACATTAAGTAAACTTAAACAGCAGTTTAGCCATTAACAGATTTCTTACTCATACTGACATCGCTCCTATACAGTGTTCAAATCAATAACTCACCCAAGAATTTCCACAAATACAAATCATGTAAGAGTATAAAATTGCTTGTGATGTAATGGTGGAACTATAAAAATCATGGAATCTTGCTACGAAAAAAAAAAAGTTCCCTCACCACACGCATTATGTAATTACAGCGAAAAGATGGAACACACAGGCTGTATGTGTCAAGTAGACTTCCCCTTCGCCATCTGTAAAAGGTACTTGAGGAGAAATGGAAGGTGAAAGTCAGGGTTAACAATCGACACACTGGTGTAGTTTTTCTCACAGCACCTACTTATCCGGCGTTCTTTGAATTGTATTATCTCTGAGCCGGGCTTCATGTGCGTCAGCCCCCCCACCCCCCGGTGGTGCGCAGAGGGTGACTCCTACAGGATCAAGAGAGGATCCACAGCAGCGCCGTCGCTCCACCATGATAAATGGGTTTGTATTGTCTGTCAGACCGGCTTCCTGCCAGCCCAGGTCACTGGTTATTAAATTACCACTTGTCAATGTCCTAAATACTGATTGATGGATGAGCATGGCAAATGAAGGACTTCTATGACTTTAGTCCCCCCCTCCCAGGTTTTTTCAGTGCAAGGCGAAACCTTTGCCAGATTGATATTGACAAGTATTGAATGCAGGCTGGTGGCCATCTTCCTGGAATGATCTTTGCGGTTATATTCATGTTTCATTCCAGTCTCTCATAGTTACTGAGGTGCAGGATTGTGTTTACTTTCTAACCTCACCGTTACAGTTCTGCAGGTGTCTATAACACGAGCTGCTGTTTTTTTTCCCGGCTTAACAATTTACGTTTACCATGTTACAGCAACACTAGCTTTTTGTCGGTACCATTGAAAAGAATAATCTCACGGAAGCTCGATACTGCCTTGGATCTTAGCCCCATTCACCCTGTCTTTCTTCTCCATTTATGAAGGTTAACCATGAAATCTGTCACATATATTTCCCGTGTCCCAGCTGTTGCCATAAATACACAAATGTGTTAATAGTTTGCCTTTTTCGTACAGCAAAACAGGAAGTTGTTTTCTATTTTAACGAGATGTAGCATATGCATGCTTCTCCCTCTGAAACCTAGAGATGTGAGGTCGTTTTAAGCAGTTTTTGTGGAGCAGCACTATAGGAGGCCACTGGGGCTGTCACTTTCTCTGCGAAGTTCAAAGATCCGTCCGATCACGGAGAAACCTTCAACGTCAGTATCCCATTCCAATTCAGAAATTACAGCCCATCTGCGCTTCAGGCCATAGGCTGCACAGACTGATGCATAAGACCAATGGAAGTGCTCAAAGGGAGCTCTATTATCAACCTGACCTAATGTACAACCTGGTAACTTCTCATTGAAACATGCTAATATTATTTGCTAAATTTCTGCAAATAGTGGTGGAAAATGGCGAGCACATACGCAAAAAAGAGATGTCTTACTCTAAAATTACAAATTGGCTGACGCACCTGCTAGCTTACCATCCAAGTAAGGCAACGGAGGCACCGAATGTAAGCAAGTCGACGCCAAGTGTTCAGCATCGGCTCACTGCCTGCTGTTCAGCACAGTTAGCTACAGCAGACCCGTTGATAAGAGAGCGGTGGAAATGCAATCACTAATAAGATGCATTTGCACAAATAAATACAGCTCATTGTTATTGTTTTGGGAGACGAGTTTGAGTTTAGGATAGAATTACAGCCCAATATCCTTAACCGTTGCAGCTTAAGGCAGCTTAAAAGAGACTGTGCTCTTGGAAAAACTTAGAAAAAGAAAATAAAAAATCATGATGATTGCTGTTTGTTTGACTGAGGGAGTTTGGTTGGGGGGGGTGTCCAACTTCAACTTACTTTGTTTTCTGCAGTCCCCGACGCTGGGCTGGTGTGTAGTCATGTGGGATGTGTGTCTCAGGGGTGTGCTCAGGGTTAGGGGCATTGATGAGTCTGTGGCTGACATTTGAGCATGATTGAGGGGGAGTGCGGGTACTAAATCACTACATTGTTCTGCTGTCAGAGCATCCCAACGTTACTGCACTTTACCCACTGACAAGACGCCTCTAATGGGATAATAAGCAATTAAAACGGGACCACAGAAACTTGGCTCTTTGATGAAAAACCCAAAGCCTGAGGTGTTCCAACCAAAACCCGAAAAAAGTTGGAGGAAAGACACTGCCAAAAACCAAAAAAGTAGCAGCTGAAAATCATCAACTGTGTTTTTATTTTTTTACTGGCTGTAAATCTTTCATCAGACTGCTACCTTTTCTGTTTTTTCACTATTAACCGAGCCATATTTGTGACTAATGATAAGATAAATGAAAGGACTTTTCAAAGACAACTGGCCCTCCCCGAGTTTTTTTTATTTTTATTTTTTTTTCAAAGACCGGACAAACTGGAGCAGTTGGAAAAAGACCGTAGGCGAGTCAAATGATTGTCAGCCATGCAAATAATCACTTACTTACAGTCAGTGAGTTTGCTTCGGATAAGGCAAATTACCATTTGAAAATGAGCTCAAAAACACTCTGGGCGAAAAGCGTGCATCATGATTCTCAGTTATATTATCGCGGATACGTAACCACTCACACGCGCACACATATGCAAACAAAAATGCATAAATACACTGCTCTGTGCAGCCTCTGAACAGGCTGCAGGGATATTATAGGAACGCTGTGATCTGATGGAGGGCTTGTCTTACTACTGCATCGAGCCGAAATGACTTTCCAGCCAATCGGATGCTGCTTTTCTTACCAGTTGCTGTGGTTAAAGAAATTCCTGCAACATAACAGACAAGCATAAACAGTGGACAGTCCAGATATGTTCAAGCTGATATGCTGAAAGAGCACATCAGAGCGTATCGTGGTTTTTAGAAAGTCCGCAGAGAGAGCGAGCGAGAGAGAAGATCCTCTTCCCGCGCTTAAACTACACTACAAAAATAAAACAAACAGCAGACTTCAACCTGTATCATCACTTGAACAGAACTCCCTTTAGCTACTTCAGGGACATAATGAAACCTATGGTGACACTACTGTTGGCTCTGTTGCGGTGCTGATAACAGTTCCAAGTGTTGAGTTCTTTTGAATTGCGCACGCAGTGCTGTCAACCATGAAACAAACAAACAAAAATTAAAAAAAAAAAAAAAAAACTAGCAAGAGGCCTTTGGGAATTCTTTTGAAGAGTTGTGATTAACTCTTTCGCGTCAGTAGGTGTTGTAAGTCGGACGCAAATAAAATGAGCGCCGCATCCGAAGTCATTCATAAAAAGCCGTTTTGTGCACGTCAATGAAAGAGAGAGAATCGGGTGCAGGTATTCTGCTCTGCATCTGTAATACTTGAAGACATTTTTTGCCGTCTCCTCGGCAACAAAAGCCTTTGTGCGCGTTTTTTTTTTTATAAAAATCACCTGACAGCCGTGGTATTCAGACAGTCAGCACAAAGGCGGGATACACTTCCGCAGCTGATATGATAATAAAAGATAAAACAGCAATCAAACGTCAATAAACCTGCAAGGTAATTTATTTGAAATGCTTCCTTTGAACCGTCTGAAAGCCCCTGGAGACTCTCAGCCAGGTGTTTGAATCTGTGTGTCCTCCGGACTGACAACAGTAACAGGATGAATAGAAAGGTTATAAAAAGCCCTTTAAGCCCATCTTATCCTTTCAGTTGCTGAGTCTATGCTAGAATTTGGAGCTTCTGTCAACAATATTAAGTTCACGGACAGGATTGGGACGCAAGTAAAGTTTAAGCTATACATTGCCAAACTAATGCCAGTTTGATTAAATGCTCTGGATACAAACAGCAGGGGTTTCTGATCCCTTCACCATTGTAGTTTGCGGGGCTCGCGGAGCTTCCCTCATTGTGCTGCTCCCTTTCTGACCCTCTTCAGCTGAGGCCAGCCTATTGTATCATCAGCTGGAGTCTAAACTTAGCCGGTCTAATCATCGAAAAATACATAAAATGACTTTGAAGCTTTCGTCCTGGCATCCGCGCCGCGCAAAATGAACATTTGTTTACATCCCCAGATACATTAAGTGTTTATTTGATAGCAAACAAAGACCAAATTTACACTTAGCGATGCCAGCTCCTCGTCCAATAAGCCATGGGTCTTTAAAAAGTCACAACGTGCTGCCATGTTTAACAGGGTTAAACACAAACAAAGATGGATTGAATGTGAAATTTGGAGCATTTAAATTTTGTGCATGAAGGGGGGGGTAAGATATTTCTGGATGAACCATACTGCATATTAATTCTTATCGTGACGCTGAATAATCATGCGTCTTGTGTGGAAGAGTCAGTAGAATACAGCAGCACTTTGAGCTGTCATAATTAACAGACTCACTCAACAATGGGCACATTCTCAAAGAGACTTCTTATTAACACAGACATAATGGCTAAAGTGCATATTAAAATGGGTATTTAGAGTGGAAGGGATCAAAACTACCAACGAGAAACCCAGTTTTTATGGTCTATGCGTTTCATTGTTTCAGCATCGACTGAATGTCAGCAGACAACCAAGGTCTGGGCCATACTGTACGACCGCCCCAGGGTGTCTAAAAGCTTTGGCGTGACACTGCCATTACCCAGGGGGCCTACGCACACCTCATTAGCAACAGAGTATCCTTTGGCCACCCATGGGCAAGATTCAGTCCCTTGGTGGCTTAACAAGATCACATTTAAATCTGCAAGCGAGATGGGGAAATCGCAATCCTGATGAACATTCATCAGTGGCGCACAATTATTTCCAGGCTGGCTGAATTTCTGATCCGGCGTTTGCGAGGAATTCATAAAGGTCTTGATGTATTTCTTGGTTAAAAAAAAAAAAAAAAAAAAAAAAATGAAAAAGATGAAAGGGGAATTGAGGGTGACAAAATAATCAGAAATCTGCGGCACATTTTGTGGCACCAGGGCATGCAGTTAAATGTTGAGGCTCTGTACAAAATAATATCTAAAATAGCAACATATTCAGCAAGAAATGTTTCATGGATGAAGTGTAAGTGCAGAAGAGGTGAACTAATAACCCTTTGTCCTCTCTATTCCTGCCCCGGAGGAACACATGGACACCATCTCCCCTTTTGTGGAAGCCACTGAACGTCATTCTGACTCGACCCAAGGCGGCAGCTCGCTAACACCGACCAAGCCAGGTAACCCGTCCTCGGTGGCGGTAAAACAAGCCAAGCAAAAGGCAAAGAACAAAGAACTTCCATCTTCTAAATGTCCCCTCGCACCACGAGACGGATGGTTAGGGTCCGTCATTCAGCGATGAGCTTTGAA
Organism: Odontesthes bonariensis; assembly: GCF_027942865.1. Lineage (NCBI taxonomy): Eukaryota > Metazoa > Chordata > Actinopteri > Atheriniformes > Atherinopsidae > Odontesthes > Odontesthes bonariensis. Next base: position 14,309,275 of record NC_134516.1, on the reverse strand, counting down.
TTCCGACTGAATAGCCTGTTCCACAGTGTGCTTGTCAAGGGTGATTACGAGCTTAGCAAGAAAAATGAGATACTGGTTGACCTATTTCTGAGCACTTTGTTTCACGCCGCCCCCCCCCCTCCCTACCATCTCCCCTTCCTCCATTCCAATCCTTTCTTCCAAACCAACTTTGCCCACTCCTTTCATTTTTTTTTCTTCTATTCCAGCCCCTCTGCCCACCGTTCCTCTCAGAGTAGAGGTCAGGTCAGAGGCCACCTGGCTCCTCCACGTTGCTGAGCGTGAGCAACCTGGCAACAAAGGCCTCTACTGTTGGGGATCTGTTGCCCGGTGCCAAACTTTCACCTTCACCCCCCTCCCCTCTAGCCCTTCTGTGAAGAAAACCCCTGCAGGGATGCTTCAATGGGGGCCTGTGAACGCTCGGGCTCTCTGCCGCGGCGAAAACTGGATGCTGTCATTAGAAGAGTCACACTGGGTACTCATGGGTGAGGGAAAAAAGGTGGGAAATAGAGGAGGTAACGCACCTCTGCTGTGGCTTGGGGCCCTTCGTGGTCACCACCATCTTTGACATCACGGCCACACTTGGCTGTCGGAATTTACTTTCCTCAACGTGTGGAAACGCCACTTGAGAAGCTCTCTTTCTGGTTGCAAATCCAGATTTTCAAGCGACTAATGAAAAAAAAAAGCCTAATTGAAACAATATGCTGTGTAATTAGATGAAAGGGTATTAGTTTCTCAGTGCCACTGATGTCCTGAAAATCCAGTGTGTTGAGTTTTGCAGATAAGAGTTAAAGAAACGCCGGCTGGCAGCGGGCCCCTCGCTTCTCACATCCTCAGCAAAGCAGCACGGGAGACCAGGGGTTTGGTCTTAAGAAGAAGTAAGTAGAGTTTGTTATTCCACCGCCTTTGACTAAGGTCATATCAAATTAACAGACGACTGACTGAATAAAAATAGCATACCATTAATTCTTTTTTTTTCCCCCTCTCGTCACTGCTCATAAATCTTAAAGGTTGACCTGATTTTTAATGTTAAACTACGTGGAGAAATTAAAGCCGAGGAGGACAAGGGAGGGTGGAGGGGGGAAAAAAACAGTCAAATAAGCCACATGGACTAATTTTAAACCATGTCGCGAGCTCAGGTTTCACGTGGGATCTGTGGGAACTAAAAATACTTTTGTTCTTTGGTGGGGGGAAACAATTCAAAACCCTCACAAACACGATGCTCGGCCGCTGCATCAGAGGCTTCCAATCATTTCCAATCACGCCGGCAGACATTTTGAAACGTTATGGTCGAGCAATGCTGAGGATTACAATCAATTTACAGGTGATTTAAAAAAAATAACAAAAAAAAAAAAAAATAGGGGTGGTTGGAGGGGGGCTGGGTTGGTGTTCAGCCATTTAATTGCTGCCACATTCATTAACAAGCTTAGCTCTTGTCGCAGTACTGTGCGCCACTCTCCGCATTCAAATAGATCCTAATTATTTCTCGTTGAAGGTCTTCAGATTGCCAACTCTTATGTTGGCCAATGATAAAACATGGCTCTTTCAAACTTAATCATTACAAGTACATTCGACGAGCGTAAACGGCTCAGAGGTTAGAGCTGCATTAACTCTCGCGTCCATTTCGGTTGAATGGCCCAGCATCCGCGAAAAGCAGATTACGTCCTCAAATCAAAACCCTAACTGATGATCGCGCTCGTAAACAGTCAATTATGGAATGTTTACTGTGGTGTTTGGCGCCGTTATTTGTTTTCCCCCCCCCGTTTGCTTGATAACGTGCTAGACCGGCCTTAGATTGACAAGGATTTACGGGAAAAGCAGCGAACACAGTGAAAAGCCAATGGCATACACACCAATTACAAGTCCGCCGAGGAGAATTAAAGCTGCTAAATCAAGATTTTCTTTTGTGGGGGGGGGGGGCTTTTCTTTCCTTTTTCGAAACACAGACAAAAGGAAGGCGAGATACCCCGATGTTTAATGAGGAGAGGCGATGATGGGCAGCGCCTGCGTCATAATATGCAAATCAGAAAATATCTGAAATGGTCTCATGTGCTTGTGCATGGGAGTGAAGCCCACTGCCAGAAAACAGTTCGGATTATTGGGGAGTTTTAGGAAGCGGAGCCAAACCTATGTCAACATGTAAAAGAAAAGATGCTCTCTGTTGATCTCCAAAGTGATTTCAACGCAGATTTCCCATAAGAACTTTGTGATGGGCACACCGATGCAAATGCAGATCACATCTCAGGAAGAACACAATCTTAGAGGCTCCAAATTAACTCTGTATACATAAATATTGAAAAAAAGACCTTTTGGGTTCCTTTCAGTTTGACTATTTATAGATTTATAGTGCTTTTCAAGTCACTCATTCACACATCATTCCTTATTCCATTTATAGGAACTGTGGGCTAACACAGATCTTTAAAGCCAGGGAAATAGTTTCAGCTATTCCAAGCAGCCGACTACTTAACCGTTGAAGGTGGTGAAATATTTCATGAACGAGGTTTGTGAACACATGTGAAGCAAATAGGGTTGTCGCAAGGGTCAGCAAACAGGCGGTACAGAATACTACAAAATTTGAGGAACTTGCAGAAAGTGAGTCTATAAAACAAATGTCGTTAACAGGACTCAGCTAACACAAAGCTCCGGATGCTCATCAGATATTTTAGATCCACCTCGAGTAACCATTGCGTTCCAAATAGCACTTGACAGGAACAATTTCGCGTCTCACACTGGTACATCAGGTAGTAACGGACACAAATGAGGAAGCCTTAAAGGGCAACAACTCCTGTTCACAACGCATCAACTTCCCTTCGTATTTTTGTCTAATCTAGCTTAAAGTGTCACTCACAGCTCCACCCTCTTGTCTAAATATGGTCATTTGCGGCTCGAAAGAAAAGTAATAAGAAAGAAAAGCGGCTTCGAAAATGCCAACTTGAGGTTTAAGGGTTAGAATTTAAAACGTTTTGGTAATTAAAGGGTTTTCATGAGTCGGCATGCCATGCACAAATGTGGATCAAGGTGTTTTCAATGTTGTTTATGTGGATAAATGGGGGAACACCAAGAAGAATGAGGCTGCATGGGACTACTTGGACACACAGAACATGGTAACTGTACACATTTTTTTTCTGCCCTTACATTTCTTTTAAGCTTTTGTTGATTTAACTTTGCGTGGACTACTGAAACTAAACTTCAGATGTGGCGACATATGGAAAATGTTAAAAGAAAAAAGCTTTTATCAAGGTGGAAACGGACCGAAAATGCGTTGGGAACGAGAAATGTCAAACAATCGTGAGTGGTAAATCCTTCAACTGCCTTCCTCGCGTGTAATCAAGGTGTAATTTGCTCCGCAGCTTTAAAACTACTCCTCTTATGCTGTCTGCACAACACAATGATTGTAGAACAATGGCACTAGTTGAGAGAAGAAACAAGAAACTCTGGTGAATGCTATTAATAAAAGACACATCTCGTCACTCTCAATATGGCAGGCGAACCTAGCGGCCTTTGAAGTTCTCCCCTCCAGACTTAACTTAACCCAGTCTCCACTCATCTCTCGCTCCAACTCTGCCTTTATTGTGGCGAGCTGGCCAGCCTCCCCGTAACGTCCCAACAATCACGTCACTGGACGTCCTCAGAACCAGGATTATTTGCATTTCCTGGTCCGTTTGAGCTTTAATCACACAAAAAAGGCCCAGGACTGCAGAACGTAGAGAGGGAAAATAAAAAAAAAAAATAGAAAAACCACCCTCAAAGTAATGTGGTGCGGCACAACTCAAACCAGATGAATCCTCTCTATTTTTACCTTTTCCTCTGCCAAGGAAACATCAGGCACATCCTGTACGCCTCAGTCAAGACGGGCTGACTGCATCTTTCTAAAGAGCAGAAGGAACAAAGATGTTCAACCCCCCCCCCCCTGCACCCCCCAAGACACATCTCCCATTCCGATGTTAGCTTGATTCTGTTGTTTATTATCTTAGAGATGGGGATATTGAAAACGATATGAACACACACTCTCAAATGAACAGACCTCTTTGGAGATAAAGCCACGCACATGACACACAATCTCTTTTCATGTGGCGTCAAAGCAATATGACACAGGTGAAAGACAAAAGACAGCAACCTGAGCTTTCTGCACGGATGCAGCTGTTGGCAACGAGGAACTTCAAGGGGGGGAAAAGCGAACTGAACACACGCTCTGAATTCAACGCTAAACACCTCCGTTCAGCTTCTGTCCTGAAAGCAAACTTGTTTCATATTTAGCAGGCTGGCAGCAACACCAAACTTCTAATGAAAGGGAGTCTGACAAATATTATCTGAGGACTTGCCATCATCAACGGCGCTAACGTGCATTTAGGGTCCCGGAGCAAGTAGCGTGCAACAGGACAAACCTAAACGAAGTTCACATAAAAGTTACAAAATAAAAGCTCTCAAAAAGGAAATGAACAGGTTCTCAAAAGAAAGATGGAACGGGGGCAGCAAAAGGCTGGGAAAGTAAGTTGTACCCTAATAAGTAAGACCTGGAGGAACAAGGGAAACAAGTCAGTCACAGGATTGGGTATTAAAAAAGAGCACCTTAGAGAGGCCGAGACTCAAAAGTAAAGGTGGGCAGAGGTTCAGCAATCTGCCAAAAAAAAAACTGCTTCAACTAAAAGTGCTGCAACTTTTTTAGTTAATTAGTGTAATTCAAAGTAGAATTCAGAGAATTCCAGTCCACCTTATCATCAACAAATGCAAGTTGTAGCCCTACGATGCCAAGAAGAAGCCATTTGTGAGCATGATCCAGAAACCCCACAGTCTTCTCTGGACAAAGGCGACCTTAAAATGGACTGAGGTAAAGTGGAGAAACAATACAGCACGGACTCAGGACCGTTAAGCAGCTAGACTCCTATATCAGACAAGAATGGGACGACATTTCCCCCCCAAAGGTCCACCATCTGGTTCCAAGACTTTTACGGACCATCATTAAAAACATGACCCCGTCCAACCCTCTTTGATAAGTGCTGCTGCCATCACGTTCAAGCTCGGTGAATGTCTTACACAAAATTGGTCAAATGTCTCACTTTCAACATACATATCATGAAAGTGAGACAGGTTCCCCCAAGTTTCCTTGTTAGCAGTGTTCTGGTTGTCCTTTTACAGGAACATTGTTCGAGTATAGCGGAAATTCACATCATACAGAGCTTCGCGACACCAACAGTGGTCACCGACAAAACAAAAGCTGAAGCACACAAAGAAAAATAACTGCAGATGCAATGTGCTCTAACGCAGCCAATGAGATTACTCCTTCCTGTGTAAAATGTTTGTGTAACTAAATCTCCAATCCGCTAATGGCCACATAAAACAGCATTTCGTTCTGATAAGACTCGTGGGCTCCCTTCCTGCACGAAGGGAAAAAAAATGAAAACCACTCCGACTATTTCGGCTCGATTCAAACAGCGTGGCACCTGTGACGATTCAACAAGGGCGCTTTCAAATTGCCCGTCATCAGTAAAAGCTGCAATTTCTACCACCAAAAAAAAAAGGAATAAAGACGCACAGCCAGTGTAAACAGATATGAGCCTGGATCATTGTAATCAGGTTGAAATTGTGAGGCCTTGCACATACATTCTTGCTGCTGTGGGGAGTGGTGACATACAGCAGTGCTCCACATATCCCGAGTTTATTATGATCCAAATAATTATTGATTTTCATCTTTGCCTTATCATATTCAGATTAAGCCAATTCCTCTGCACAGGCCGCCTCGAAATTTTGCTTTCTCATATTTTCACACACTCATTTCCGTAATTGCTTTTTTTATATTTTGGTTAATAACAGTGGGTGTTTCCGTCCAGAAAACACACACACACACACGCACGCACACACACACACACACTTAGATCCATAAATGTGTGAACGAGCATCGGAGATTAATGTGTTGTGTTTAAACCTAACCTTTTCTGTAAGTCAAGCGCTCCGCCGGGTTATTTCTAATTTAAAACTGGAGCTGCAGCAGCCCCTTTACATCCTCATCCTTATTAAAGACATTTCAGGACGTTGCTGTAGCCAGAAGGCACGGCTCAAATATATATGATTCAGTGTCATTTGCAGAGGAAATCTGGGTTTTACAGGAAGCTAATTCTGCTTTTTGTGACTGCAGCTGTGACAGATGTAGTCTGTGGTCCAGGCTTCTTTTTCAGTGAACAGCATGAGGTGCTATTGTCCCCGTAAACTGTCACTAATTACTGCATAACTTAATTCAGATTTTCCTATTACGCTTTAATCCTTCCTCTTCTTCTTCTTCTTCTTCAAAAAAAAGGAATGTGTGAAACTTACCAAAGCAATTTATTACCACACGAGAAAATATGTGGATCCATTTAAAAAAATAAAAAAATAAATAAATAAATAAATCAGCATCACACACACAGATTAGAAGGTACTGATAAACAATTGTTTTCCTGCCAGTAAGGGCGTCAAACAACCTATTTTGCCATTAGGTTTTGGAGGACTTGTTGACTGTTGCAGTGACGTTCATGCCACAGCAAAGCCGCTCAGCAAATTTATGTCCTGCGCTTCTTGCAAACAACTGGCAAACATCCATCTGCGGCCAAGCTTTGCTTGCAAAAGACTCATAATTTAAACTTCTGAGAGAATCAAAGGGGTGGAATGTCGCACACATACGGGTTCAAAATTATAATTTTTTTTTTCCCCTTTTTCAGTGGTTGGGAGAGGAGGAGGGAATCCTTCTCTTTTAATAAAATCGCACTGCACCAATGACGCCAAGTAAAAGTTTCCACCTCGTAATTGAGCAGCTTTTAGTGCAGCGGTTGGGCTCTCCGTACTGTCTCCGTACTGGGTTTTCCTCACAGCTTTCGAAGAAAATGGCCTTAAAAAAAGCCACTGCCCACCTGTGCCTTCAATCGCAGCAGATTAACCGAGAGGCTGATGAGGCAGTGGAGGTGGAGACGAAGCTAAAACAGAGAGCGAACGCCCGCCGCATATTCGCCAGGTGTCCCAAAAGGACAACTTAACATGGACTACAAGGTTACGGCCTGTCTGCTTGATGTGCTCACAGAAAATACGGCCCTTTAGAATGAAATCCATAAGAGCAAAAAGAAATCGACTTAGGGTTTGTGACCATCAAATATCTTCCAGCCCGGTGTTTTAATAGCTCACATGAAAACTCTGGAAAGAGGTACGTTTCCCCTCTGAGGCGAGTTGATTCAGCTCAGAATTAAGAGTTGAGGCTCGACTTTTTCCATTTCACGGCTGCTCTTGAATTCATGACGTGCTTTTCGTAACTTTTTACGACGTCCAAGACAAGTCACTCCTACTAAACTTAACCGCACCACTTAACCGGGGTGGGGGTCACGATCATCCCACAAAACCCGCTTCCCTCATGGTGCCGCAGCTCCAGCACTTGAAGCGCATTGCTACAAAACAACAAGCTGCTGAACACACGGACTCGGGATGCTACAGAAAAATGACTTAAAATGAACCGTTTACTACAGATGACTCACTTTTATTGAAATAATCCACACAGGTTTAAAATTCCAGAGCAGCTGGCCACATGCTGGGAGTAATCAACTCCTGGAGTTACGACATGCTCCTGAACACCCCCCCCCCCCCCCCCGGCCATCTCCAGAGACATGCTGCGCTGCATCTGCTTTGGTAGAAACACATTGTTCTTACTGTTTATCTCAAACAGTTGGAAATCCCTCATTCTATACTCGGAGTAGTTGTTTTACACATACAATCCATGAAAAGTGGCAGCTTAAAAGTATTCACAAGCATGAAATGTGTACAAGTACTATAAAAATGTATCTAAGCTCATCACTGTGGTAAAACTCCAGGCACTGAAGCCACACCTCAGAGCGGTGGAGGCGGCGTGAAAGGAAACCTCCCCTATCAAACACCTGGAGCGGCTCAAAATAAGCGCTGCGAGTTATTTACAAGCTTCTGCCGCACATCTCCAGTGGGTTTCATTTGAAGTGGAAGGGTGTGGCAAAAAGCCGGGTAATGACACCCAGCTGCACGCCACAGAGACACTGGATGGCCTCCTCGGCAACGCGGGCCAGAGACGGGGGCCCGACGCCGAGCACGGCACAACAAGGGAATGGAAGGAGCCCAAAACCAAACGAGCGACTTGCAGTCAGAAAGAGAGCTGGATTCACCGACTCCATCTCTGCGATGATGCACTTCGACACAAAGATTTTGGCAGCATGCGCCTGTCCAAACACGTCAGGATGAATGTGACGCATTCGTTCTCTTGGTGCAAAGACAGAAGGAAAGTTTAGGCTCTAGTGCATTTCGAATCACATAACCTGCCTTTAAACATCGTTTTGCCACAACTAGCTGCCAACTATAACAACACTTTTCTCTTTTTCTAATGGATTTTAACTGTCCTTAATACGCGAGAGCCCAGAACTCTTTTTCCCCAGCAACACTTCCGAGCCATTCCAAACCTAATCATTTCTCTTTATGGAAAAAGAGCTTATCATATGCAAAGTGCTCGACATCAATGTCTTCATATTCTCGTTTGAGAAATTCATTGCGCGGTGAATTCCCTCGGGAACGCTGCCGCCAAGTTTCTGCCTTGCAAAAGTTTCCCCCCTCCCCTTCTTCTTCCTTTTTTTTTTTTTATTCTCTCCCTTTAATTCAACTTGGCACATTATTTCTCAGAAATACCGTCGGGCTCCGGGGAGAAACAGAGACGTGGTCTCACTTGTTAGCGCGGGTTTTAGTGCTGAATAAGGATCAGACAATGGCTGAGGGGAGAGGGGCTGCAGTCTAGCGAGGTATTGACACAGGAGATATTGCCTGAACAAAGTGGATCCGTGAGAAAAGAGAGCCAGCGAGCGTGAAGGAAGGGAAAAAGGAGAAAAAAAAGGAGAAAGATTATCTTAATTATCATTCAGGAGCTGCTTAGTGCAGCACCTGTGCATGAATAATGTCATTTATAGGCACATTGAGATGTGCATAATTCCCCCTTAAATCATACACATTAGCGGCATAACAAGGGATGAACAAGTCGGCCTCTCACAGGCTCAACAAGGAGCGAGGGGGTTCATTGTCAGCCCTCCACCTCGACAGTAAGAATGTATTCCTCCATTCAAAGGCGCCACTCCTCTTTCATTTAACACTTACTGTTTCGTCCGGAGGAGCTGTGAGGATACATATCCTGCTTCATATCACCGAGCTGGATATCATGTGTGCACCGCGTGACTTCAAACCAGAGGATCTTTCAGGGTTCAGACTGTGATCGAAGCAAAAAAAAAGCAGTAAGTAGCTTCAACCGTGGCGCGGGAAGCCACGCGATGCTCTTCTAGGCCCCGGCGCCGCTGTACAGATGCATCTTGGATGTTTTACAAAGCGGATAGAAGAGATTTTGTTCTGGAGTCCGGCCTTCTGACCTCCGCCTTAAATGTGTGAGAGTGGCAAAGGGGGCCGGACTCACACTAAACGGAACTCCACTGGTGTTTAAGCAGTACAGGTATTAGCAGGCACTATTGTACAAGCTGGGGGTGTTACGGCATGTATTAAGGCCGAGCCAACTCGAGACTGAAGAGAGCCTCTCAACAGCAGCATTCAAGCAGCCTGCCCCCACAGGTGCGATAGTTACACCGTATATGCCATCACCTGTCATTATGTAAATGCCATCAGTTCTTTACTGCGATCCCACTTCATCATTGAGCTGCGAGTGCCACACCGAAACTTCTACAGAGACCTTATCTATTGGAAAGTTTGTTTTTTTAAAATACAACTGTGCCACGAATATCTGCTCCGCCTGCTGAGTTCAGACGAGCTCCAGCAGCGGGGGCCTCACAGGTGGATGGACCTGTGTTAGCATAGTTTGGTGTCGCCAAATAAATTAATCTATCTATCTACATGTATTTCCTGGATGATTTTGATGTGACGTTTTTTGATGTGACCCATGACGTCATTTCTCGACACCATACCCGTTATACCAACAGCTTACTGACTTTCTCCTGTCCAACGATGCTTTTGATACTCTCCAATCAGGCTTTAGGCCCCACCACAGCACTGAGACAGCTCTAATCAAGGTGACAAACGATATCCGCAGGCAAAGTCTCTGCATCTGGGTGCTGCCTTTGACACATGGTCAACTGACCATGCAATTTGAATTGCCTTGTGTACGAATTGTGCTCTACAAATAAACTTGCCTTGCCTACCTGTACCGATAAATGATCTTTTAAAAAAAAAAAAAAAAAAAAAAGAAAACATCTTTTGTGATGGCAGAAAAATCGGGAAACGCATTCAAATAGGCACTGTATTACTTTCTGATGAGGTGGCCCAACTCTTTTTCTCCCCCTGCAATGGATGCTCATCACTTTGTTACGTTCGTTAAAACAAATAGTTTGACAGTATGGGCATAAAAACATAATCATCCAAAGTCTGAATGCAGGATCTCTGCATACAAAAGCCAGCCTTGGTAAATGGCACATAAAAAAAAAAGCCCAGTTAGCGAAAAACGAAAGGCAGTGTGACACAAGTCTTTTATATATATATATATATATATATATATATATATATATATATACACACACACACACACACACACACACTGAGGTTCCAAACAAGCCATGATTTTTGGGGAAGTGACAGTGGAGCTGCTCTGGAGTGGCAGCTGTGTTTTAGCAGCACACTTTGTAACTACAAGTGGTAAAGGATACATTTTTTGGCAGATAGATCCAATCTTCCAGTCAAAGCACTGGGACCCTCACCACATTAAATGCCTGATTTTGGAAATCCAAAACATGAATATTCACATTTTCCCTCAGATTATGTTGATGCATAGAGACAGACTGGTTTGACTCCAGTTGTGCTCTCATATCAACGTGTGGTTTTATCCTCCTCTATGGCAAAAAAAAAATCTAATTTGATCAGTGCATGAACCCCTCTTCAACACAGGTAAGGCTTCCTATGTGGAAGGTCACTATATATATGTATTTGCGAGTCAATATCTTCATTGAAACACCCTCAAAATGTATAGAAATCTCACTGTTCAACAAAAGAAATTATGAAATCAAAATTACAAAATTAGCATTGGTAACAGCTATAAGAACATTTTCCCACAACAAATAAAAAACAATAAAAAAAATTTAAAAAACCTGAGCTCTATTACCCTACGGAAGCCGAGAAGGCCCATGGATTTTATTTTTCATTTTTATGCATTATTATCTCGTGATAACGACTTATTATCTCGATACAACAAAGATTGCTTTCTTGTGTTAACAAATTAATTGTTACCTTAGCTGGAGCGGCCGGATAGATAGGAGTTTGTCAGCCTCTCATCAGCAGTGATACTCACTATTTTTTTTCACAAGAGCCACATTGGCAGAGCAAAATCAAGGGGAGAGCCACTTTTACGACAACATACTAAAGTCCCCTTTTGCAAATATGCATTTCTACATATAACACATCCCACAAAAAAAAGAAACAACACAGCCAATACATTTTCAATTAAGACCACATTTACCTTAATACTGGGATGAGCGGAAGGACATGCATGCCAGCTAGCTGGCATGCATGTCCTTGACTTTCTTCATGTTGTATTTGTAGTTTGTTGTCGTAATCATAGTGAGACATTGAAGATGAGCATGGTTCTTGTGCTGGTTTTTGCCCTTGTTTAATTAAAAACCGATCTATTGTGCCTGCATGTCGCGCTGGCTAAAGGAGCTAGCATGCTCTGCGGTCAAGTGTGAGGTGGTTTAAGCGCGCTCTGTTGCCAGGTTTAACAATGCCCCCTTTAGGAAACACCATTAAGCCTTAATACTTAATAAAAATACTTAATACTACAAAAACGCAAACTTAATAGGAATACTTAATACTGTGCAATATTCGCTGTAGGTTATTTGAAAAAATGCATTGTTATTGTTACCATATTGTTATAAGCTACAATGCGAGTGCGAGCCACCAATTAAAGCTTGAGGAGCCGCATGTGGCTCGCGAGCCGAGCAATGAGTATATCTGAGCTAACTGGTAGCCCCTAAACAAGCCCAATCAGGTAAACAAACTAATGTAAAGTGTAACTTACCGGTAGGCTACAGCTAGTGTCTACGGAAGCCGTCCGTGGCAGCTCCTGTGGGTTGGAATCAAGACAAACACATTATAAATTAATTCGTTATCACGAAAAAAAAAAAAATCTTTGTTATGTCGAGATAACGAAATAATAAGTCGCTATCACGAGAAAACAGTGCATGAAAAAAAAATAAAAAATACACGGCCGTTCTCAGCTTCCGTAATTACCTGCAAGAGGAGTAATTAAATGAAGTCTCAAACTTTGCGTGTTTGGGTACCGACTGCAACGAAACACCTCGAATGATGTCACAGACAAACAAATGAGACAAACGGCTAAAATTAGCAGAGCAGCTCGGTTGGCTATATAGATACATAGCTAGGGGATCAGGTGTCTATGTCCATCAAGTTTATCCTCGATGTATGGGGGGAAAAAAAGTGTGAGTTCAATGGGTTTTGACAAAGTCACGTGTGAAGTGTGTGAACAGTGAGACTCATTATTGACCTCAGTATTGGCCAGGTCGCACCAAAGTGCCATAACAGAATAATTTGCGCATGCATCCAAATCATGCTGTTTGACAAGTTCGTTGCTGTTAACGGCGGATAGTCAGAATGTAACACCTATCACTTACTATCGCTCCGAGCGCTTCTTTCCATCTTCTCTGGGCCTTTGCTTCTAAAGGTTGCATCCAATTTCATATTTCATCTGCTCTCCGGCATAATTAGTCTCAACATTAGCAGGCGCAGCGGTCACACGAAGCCCCCGCATCTTAAATCTTTTGGGAGTTACCACATTAGCGAAGCGATAGTGATATGGACAGTGTAACCACACAACAGCACAGCTCTTATGTGCTCAATGTTACATTCAGATCAAAACCTCATTTCTCCTAAATGTCAGCCTCTCTGAATAAGAGCCTTGTTGGACCGCTGTTGCATCCTTAGTTCATCTAGGGAAAGATTTCAGGTCACTAAACTGGATGGCATTCATGACAACAGTAGAAGTGGAGGGTTATACAAGAGGTTCTGTTCTTGCATCACTTGTGTAAACTTTCAAAGAGCTTTTGATACTTGTAACCATGTTCAATGTGTCCCAAAAGAGCAGATTCACGCCCAGTATGTGTCAAACAGCTCTGCTAAGACTTCAGCTCCAGAGCACTGGGTGGAGTTTTTGCAGAAACACTCAGAGCCGGAAAGTATTTGTCATCCAAATCGGATTTTATGTTGCCACGGGAGATCCACACAGAGAGAATGCATATAGCACAAAATGAGTAGTAACAAGGTTGTCATCACGGAGAAATGTCAAATATTCCACCCCACTGCCGACTCCTCAGCGCGGTCCGCTGCTGTCGAGGCCCGGCCCACGCAGTCAAAAGTTCACAATAACAACAGAGGGCATTGTGGGTTTTCTCTAATCAGAGGGGCATTCCCATTACAGTCAAGCTCTTCTGAATTCTAACTATGCCAAGGGAGATATGCAGTAGGATTGAACTCGGAGTGTGTAGAGCTCCTCTGTGCTCGGGTCAAGCTGCAATTTTAAAACACTTTGAGCGCTTGCCTTCAGCCTGGGTGGAGGATCTGGTGGGCGGTCTTATTCATTTTGGTAAAAATGTCAGTCGGTCACACAGAGAGACATGATTGGATAGAACTCAGGGGGAGAGAGAAGGCATTCGCTCACATACTGTTATCAGAACTGAGAGCCGCCGCGGTCATTGTTAAAGATGAAAGAACACTTCCTGAAGCCAAAACCTACACAAAACCCTGCAAAGAGGTGCTTGACAGTGAAGATGATTAGAAGTGTGCGATGCTCCTTTTGACACCAGCAAATAATCAACATATCCATTTTCAGACATGAGGAAAAACGTACAAAACCACTGGGGCAAACACAAGCTGACCACACCAAACTGTACTCGGTTTTTTTTTTTAAAGGATAACAAGTAGTCGGTTGAAGCTGGAAAATAAGAAGAGGATCAGAAGGTGCTGCAGTTGCTCCAGCTACAGCCACAATACAATTACATATTACATTATCGGAATTGTCTCATTAGTCCTCGTCGATTAATATAGAACCTCAAAAAAGTTTAGGGTTTTTTTTGTTATTAAAAATAAGGATTTTATTCATTTCCTGAGCTTCAATATCAAATGTTAATACATAAATCAGATAACTGCTCTTCCCCAATCAGCTTTAGTGCTGATTTAGTAAAAAAAAAAAAAAAAAAGGACAATGATGCCTGCCCTCCAAGCAACATAGTATTTAAACAGAAGGTCTTTAGCCAGAGGCGTTCTTTGTCTTCTATGAACAAATTATGACTCTTTGCTTGGGTTTTTCCTTCATTCTGTGTTCGTATTATCAAATTATTCAATATCTTTGGCCACAAATGTAAATTGTAAATAGATATAATTTTTGTTTCGAACGAATATTCCAAATAGTCAATTAATTTGATTATTTTGTTTTTCTTGTTTTCAATGTAATCAGACACAGCCTTCAACCTGGTTTGTGATCACATGCCCCTGCTCGGTCAAGCTAAATTCCAAGGACAAGATGATGGACCGCCCTGTACGTCCCTCAGAAAGTCTGACAAGGTATGACTGACTCTGGGCTCTTATGGCCAAGAATTACACTGTTCTGAGGCTGAGACGCATAAAAGAATCACAAGTATCTCATTTTTGATGAATCTTTAAAATGGCAGTGGCCGGCCCAAAGTGGCCTTACGGTTGTGGCTCACGGTTAAGACAATAATGACCCGGTAGATCGAGAGCTGCGCTCCTAGTTGTAGTCCTCAGGAGGCCCTGCATGTTTCAGATGTTTTCATGCTTTTATACAAACAGGCTTCTGTAGAACACACCAGGATGTAAAAAAAAACAGCTACCATTAGATGGTAAGACTGTGGGACTCATACTGTATAATAAAAGAGATAGCAGTTAAAATAGTATCCTTGTCTAAACCCTCCATTTTCATCTGCTTACCTGATGACATCACAAGTTCAAATCTCATCTCTCCCCTCGTGCCCCCCTGCTTCACCATCCCCAACCTCAGGAGCAACATGATAATTCACTTTCAGATCATTATTCTTAATACCTTTGAGTATTCTGGTAATATCTGATAATTGCAGAAGAGTGACCTTAGGACAAATGCCATTATGAGTTTAAGGCATGACGGTTAATCTGAAAATATGTAATTCCCTCTGAATACTCGGAAGGCCCCATCAACGGCAGACATCATGTTTGAACTCAAGTTTTATTTATCAAGCTCTATTTGAGACATTTAAGATCCTGCAATACAAATAAATTATTCATGTCAATTAGCTTTTCATCTGCCAAGATACAAACTTGTGTGATCTCTTTAACAACTATTTATTTCATACTAAGACAGAGCTCTCCCTGGAAGCCCACTGCTATCGCCCGAGGACATGTCTTTTAAATAAAAGCATCAGAGCTTTGCATACCTACAATTTGCATATTAAAGGCACTGGGAGACAGACGATGGAAGAATTGGGTGAAGCAGTTTAATCATCACTCAACTCTGACTGGAATCCCTAACTCTTTTGGCGCTGGCCTTCAGAGACGCAGCAGCAGCAAAGAAACATTCGCAAATTAGCAAAAATCCTTTTTAAGTTGTTATTGTTGGAGCTTGGTGGTTGTTCCTGGGAGTCATCAGCCACAGTTGTGCTACATTTTCTTTGGGTTTGACGGCGTTTTCCGACGCTTCAGCTGCGCTCGCTTTGAAGAATCTCATAGAAGGATGAAAAACATCGACATGAAACCCATTTTGAAGATCTTTAAGGATAACAGCGGTTTATTCTAACGTGTTACCTTCACACCGTTGGCCACACAGCGATTTTTTTATGCTTACTGTAGCTTTGCAACATGCACGGTGATGTCACACGAGCAGCCGTGCAATTAGACAGGTTGTAAAGAAGTTAATGATTAGCTAGAGCATTTTGTTTGGAGCCTAAATGTCAAGTCAGTTCACTTGAATTGTTTGTAAAAACCTCATTGCGAAGGAACGCTGCATCTGCAGGACTTTGATGAGCACGGTGAGTCAAAGATGAACCTGGTAATAGATATTTAAATGCCTGAGTATTTATGAAATAATTACAGGACTCTGCGCTCACCCACAGGACAAGTTAATCACGCTTTGTTTTGACAGATCATTGAGATCTACTACCACTCCGTGTAATATCAATAGCGAATTCACTCCCAGCATGTTTTCTCATCAGGCATCAGAGAGGTATGCCTTTATTATCTCCAGAGGTTTTAAAATTTTACAGGAATTTGAGTCCAACTCTGCAACAAAGTGGAGCTGCACGCGTGTGCTAATGCTTAGTGAGCGAGTGTGTGTGCGTCTTCTCAGCCTGCATCACGCTGATCACCTCTGATATGTTGCTGCCCCGTGGCTACACATGCCCTGTTTAGGCAAAGACAAGAAGACACCAACTCCCACTATCATAGTCGTAGATTTGCAACTCTGCACTTTGGTGGTAAACCCAACAGAACAAACTGATTCGGAAGTTTTTGCCACGGGAGTTTTACGTCCCTCTCACGTTCAGTTTTGTTAACACAGAGGTGGATGAAGGAGAAATAATGTGCACAGCCCTCTGAATGCTCACGATCACATCGATCTATAGATTTGTGTAAAAGAAAATCGTGGACACAGATGGGCCGAGAGGGAAAGGACATATAATGTTTGTCGCCAAAGCAAAATAAAAAGAAACGTTTTCAGTTTGAAAGAGTAGCAAGCATGACAAATCTGGCCGGGACATTCATTGTTTTATGGAAGAAGCTGTGGTGCCTAAATCAAACCAAACAACTATGGAAACTGAACATTATCAGTGACTCAAGGAAAATAAAGAAGAGAATAAAGTACTTGTGAGTCTTGTGTCCCCCCCCCCACCTTTTCTCCACCTCCTCCCTCCCAGAATCCAGGGTCAGGATCCATAAACACTGGATTCATGTTCATAAACAGCCTCAGGACCGCTGTTCCTCTCTTTCTCCTTGTTCTATTATTCTGTTAGGCATTTAAAGTACTCATTTAAGGTTTAGGCATTTATACGGAAAGGAAGACATCATGGTTCGAAGTTAAAATATTCAATTTTACTTGGCCCATCAGCAGACTTTTCCCAACAGATGACAACTTATAAGACTAGTTAGGTTTAGGTTTTTGAAAATGGCTCGTCGAGGTTCAGGAACACAATGTGGAGTAGCTTTCAACAAGCCCTCACAATTTCAATGGCATGTTACTTCACTTTCTGCGTTACCGGGGTGACAGATCCTATCCCATCTACTAAGGATCTGAAATTGGATGCAGACATGAAACAAAACTAAAAAATGAGCTGAACCTCATGGACAAAATGGACGGCTTCTGTCGACCTGCAAACACAGAAGAAGTGTCGTTTTGCAGCTACTTCACAATTTGTCGGGGGCAAGTTCATAACAAAAGTCCTCAACAGGAGGAAAAAAGAAAAGAGAGAATATCTGCAATAAACAAAAAGTATGTATACGAGAGGTCTGTCAAGTATAGGACAGACTAACTGAGAGAAGAAACTAAGTCCACTTATCGAAACAAAAAGTCACATATTTCAGAGGAACCTACAGCAAAGCCAGGCATTTGAAGCATAGCAACAACAAAGTGTCTCTACTTGAAGTGCAGTGAAGTACAGAGCAGCAACCTCAGCCAGCGTCACTCTGACATCCTCTGATTTGTTTGCCCCGTGGCTATCAGCGTCTTGCATTGGCCGAGACAGACAGGACGAGAGCTGCCCCGAGTCCATCCACTCCACCGCTAACGGGTCACATCACACGCCGGTGTCACTCGCATGTCCACTCACTTCGGACCTGACCCACTTCACCCAGTCCACTCCAACCCCTACGACATCACCACCACCACCACCATCAGCATCATCCTCCCTGCCTCAGCCGATAGACCCTGACACCCTGCAATCTGAGCCTTGCAGCTAATTAAAGCCTTCATATGCGATCAGAGGCAGCGGCCCTATCACACACATCGTCACCGACAGCAGATTGATGCTTGGCGAGATCACGCAAATGAGGGTGGCGGGGCGTTTGTGAAAAGCAGACCGATGTAATGAAGAAAACTTCTCTGACAAACTTCCTGGCATAGGAAGTCCATGTGTTTCGGGAAGGAAGGTCACGAATGGGCTTCGGTGACGATTAATATGCAATTTTCAGGGTTTGTACTCCCTGCTGCTCCATCACATTGTCACATGCAACACATTGGCCAGACGTCCGAGCGCCGTGCAGACTTTCTTCAGCACACATGGTGGCGAAACCACACAGCTCGTCGCCACCCTCACCCTTCGGTGTCATCCTCCGCCGATCCGTTTTAGAGCCTCTTTCCTGGAAGGTTGCACCTCGCGTCGCCCAGGGGACCAATGTGAAGCGTCGCACAGTCAGACCGGCTTTGTTACAAACACTGCGCTCTCGCTGCTAGCATGCCGGCTGGGCCCTGCAGATAGCTAGTGCCACTGCCAAGGTGGGCTCGAGCACACACACACAGACACACACACACACACACACACATTTACACCAGTGAGTGCTAGAAACTCCTCCAAGCTGCCCAAGAGCACACAAGGCCTGAATGGAGATGTGCAGGAAGCCAAGAACATGTCGATCCTAACAAGAATTGTGTTGTCTTAAAATGACTTCTGTGTTCCGATTCCACCACAGTGAGCAGGTAGTGAGGCGGATTGGCATCTACCTGACTTTTGATCCAGGTTTTCAATGTTTCAAAGATGTTTTGCGAATGTTTAGACATCAAAGAGCAAATAGCGGGAAGCCTGCTCAACACAAGCCAATGCATCTTTTAAACCAGGGCGTTCAGATCAAACAGGAGTTAAAGACAATGTATAAAAGCGTATCTGGCATTTGAATTGGAGATGCTTTTGAATGTTCAAGTTGACACTTCAGCAGCTTTAAACTATGCACAGTTTTTCATTGTTTTTGGGGTTCTTTTCAAAAGCACAAACTGATCATCCGTTCGTCTCAACAAGCTCTTCGGTATCACCAATGTTCAACGTTTGCTTCCCTCGGTGAACAAGACTCGTGCAAAGGAAATGTCAGAAAACACGACAATATTTCAGAAAGAAACAACAAAACGGAAGTCAACAAAAAGGAAGTATCCATCGTGTGCTAAGTCTTTTTTCTTCTTGTGTTTTTGGTGTCGTGTTTTGATACGTCACAATTCCGGCCTGTTTTTTTTAAGGTTGTTTTCTGTGGAGTTGCTTCATTTTGGGACATTTCCTCGAGGATTTGGTTGTCGTGTTCCTCACCTCAGAGCCACTGTAGTTTAACAGCAAATCGGAGGCAAGAAAACCAGTTGCTGCGGGATTTATTCATTTTGGGAGTTTCTGTTTGACCCACCACTCCCTGTGAGTTGTTCACAACTTGTTTACCAATTACCTTGGAGGCTTTTCTACCAGCAATCTCTACTCTCTGCATTCTTAAGATTTATACTTTATGTACTTGTTACTTGGCAGTCACAGACTTTCTCATTCCTTAAGCCAATCTTCATTTTTAGTTGAAAACGGACAGAGAGGCAACATGTTCTGGGCTTTTGTGAGGCCTCAGAAGGTGATTTGGATCTCGGGTGTCTTAAGATGGGCGGTAATCAGAAGCTGGTTTTGTTAAACGAAAAGAAAAAAAAGAAGAAGAAGAAAACACCCACACAAGTTCACATGGCTCTCCCCTTCCCCCTGCCTTCCTGTGCAAATTTGGACATGATTACAAGTGAGAAAAGCCGAGGGGGGCCTGGCTTCACGGCGGAGAAGGAAGATACTGCGAGTGTCTGTTTTTGTGCCTGCATAGTTTTACATACGAGTGTGTGAGAGAAAAAGATCCCTCCAAACACAAACACACACATGCTCTGCAGCCACACGGAACAGACAGTCCCAGCGAAGTGAAATTCCAAGTAGATTTAATATGCAGAGTTGCACAAATGGCATGACTCGGAAAGCCTCCAAACCTCTCTGTCTGAGGTGAAAACCCTCCTGTAAGTACTTCAACAATGGCATTTTACTGGTTTAACATACCAGTTATGATTGAATAATACTTTCTCGTGAGTCTTTGATCTGGAAAAAGCAAGGCAAACCTAAATTTTGTACAGATTAAGGGTTGTTCAAAGCTGCAGAGTGATGGCGGTTTCTTCTTTCTTTCTATTTTTTTTTTCCATTCCCCTCTTCCCCTCCACCTTTTAAGTCGCCTGAGTGGAGAATCATTACACTTCAAAAGTACTGGCCCTTGCTGTAAAAGCCAATCATTAAATAAAAACTCAGAGAAGAAATACACCTAATTACCGGGCAGACAAATGCACATAATTCTCCCGCGGAGCTCAGAAATGCTTTAAAAAATGTACGGCGTCAACCGTTTGGGGGATTAAAGCGCACAACAGCTCAAGCACTTTTTACTTTTTCACCGTCTTGAAGAGGAGAGAAAACTAATTCAAGACAGGAGGCGTTTGGAAACGTGTCTCTGCAACACAGACGGTGGGACTCACAGCAGTGTGGCATGGCCAACTCGTTTCCCTCATACATTTATGAATGCACTACTAGCAAGTCATTACGGGCGAATGCTGTCGCAGAAGGTCCAAATGTTGGGGAGGGAAGAGTTTACTCGTGTGACTCCGCGCCACTATCACCCAGCTGCAAGAAACATGTTTCCTTTTACTCTTTTTTTGGAAGCAAAGAAATGTATCCACAAGTCCCTTCTGCTCGCCTGTGACATCGTTCCGTTTGCCGACGTCACAAAAACCACTGCTCCTGAACTCCTCTTAAAAAACACAATCCGAATCTCACTTTGCTGATTTTATCCACACAGTATTAACCACTGAACCCCTAAAAGTTCCCTTAACCCATTACTTGTATCCCACATGCTCATTTTCTTTAGATATTAGGCAATTTAATTACAGTTAAGAGCATTAAGGAGCAATTTTAAGTATAATTTGCAGTTCATGAACTGTTTTTGAAAATTACTCTTAATATAATTAACTTCTGTCATTAGGCCTAATCCCTGCAGGCTACAGAGGGAATGCTTCCTTTAAGAAATTACATACATGTAATGCTACAATCATTCCTTTTTCAACAGGAAGGTTGGACTGCAAAGGTTCGCATTCTCAATGGAGTAATTATCTCTTTTCCAGGGAGAGAGTGCAAAACAGTGCTAAGTCCATTAATGGCTGGGAGGCTCTCCAGAATGGATAATCATAACCGAGAAAAGGAATTGTTCAGAAAGAAGGATACAAAAGGCATATTTGGAACTCAGAATTTAGGGGAAAATGACAAAAAAAATGGAGGGCAAAGGGCATAAAATCATGGATTTTTTATGACCACATTAACCTCAGCATTGAATTGCACTGTCTGTCCTTTCTCTGGTGAAGTATACCGCTTAATTAGAGCAGATATTTCCTTGTCGAAAATAGTGGGGGCCAACTTCTAATTAAATCAAGAGGACAGTGGCGTATTAGTGATAGGAACGCCCAGGCAGCCATCCACCATCGGGCACGATGCCTTCATAAAAAATGCATGCAGCACCCCTGAGAAGAAAGCTCTCATTTCCAAGAAGAAAGAGGAAGAGGTTGAGAATTCATTCAGGGCTGAGGATCTCTGCAGGGTGAGCCTCGCACCTTGACGGGTAAGTGATGGTTTGCTCAACGTCTCCTCTGATGAGGTTAAGGACGTGTCACTTTGTCTTTGGCTGGGCTTTAATCAGGCTCCAGCCGGCCCTCTGGCACGAGCCGAGGCTTTGCTGCTGCGTAACTGACCGGTGATTTAGAATGATATGATTACACCTACACCGGCATGGTGCATGGCAGTGTGAATTAGCCACCCCCCCTCTCTAGAAAATGTGTAATGAGCGATGTTCCCTGCGCCCAGCTGGGGCCCTGCGGCTCAGCCATGAGCCGGCATCCTAATCAGCCGTCAGCCAAAAACGCTGCTGCTGCGGCCGAATTAGAATCTGTGTTTGTGCATATCAAAAGATTTCCACAAACGCATTGGCAAAACACATAATCACTCGTCCCTTAGAGGGGGGGGTATGAGCAACGGACAGACTGACTGGGATCATTTCCTTTGAGTGTTCAAGGAAATCATTGTGGTCACGTGACACGTCTGCAACTAGTCCAAAACCGTGAGTTTAATTGAAGGATTGGAGCTCCTCTGAGGGTTGAGCACGAGGACGGTTAGAGTCTACACACTGAAAGCACAGAAATGATGATGCGCTCAGAAAAGTTTTTTTCTCAGAAAACTTCAGGGCCTCCGAAAACACCCACCAATCAAAGTGTGGCTACAGGATGTGTACATTAAGGTTTTGGCTTACTTCGTACAAGACTTTGTACTTCGACCAGGTCGACCAAGTGAGCCACCGGGAAAGTATCAAAAAGTCTTATTTCCCCACAGATGTTATGTCATGGTATAAACCTAACAAAGACAAGCAGCTAGATAAAAGGCAGAGCATGTAAAATGAAGAATTAAAAGAAGATCCATTATACCTCTAGGGTATTTGTATTCCAAGGTAGGACACCCTCTTCGATCACATTTCATGTCTGAGTTTTCCATTTGGTATTGGGCTGCTCCTCTTCTTTTTAAGCCGACTACCTTTAACTGTGCAGTATTTCACAGTTAAAGACTGCAGCCTAAGCTGCCTAAGCTGCAAACTGCAGACTGCAGCTTCGGTGGCACTTGAAGTCGATTGAACAACAGAAAGATGTTGGACTTGAACTTTTTGGTTTCTTGAAGCCATGACTACAGAGCAGTAGAACAGAAATGAATATCACAACGTCGGAACACTTATTGTGACGTTTAGCTGAGGCTGGATTTTGGTCTCCATACCACATGATTAAGCACTGGTAATCTGCATCCAAATAGCATTGCCATGAAACATTTTGAAGACATTTTGGATTTTGGCAATTTAAGTAAAAACCATCAGCCTACCCCACCTGTCACTGGCCGATAGACAGGGTGCACCCCGGACAGGTAGCCAGTCCATCACAGGGCCAGGCAGAGACAAACATCCATGCACACTCCCTCCCAGGGTCAATTTAGAATCACCTACTAATCCAGTGGTTCCCAAACATTCTCTGCTGGGCCCCCCTTTGGTACATGAGAAAATGCCCCCCCCCCCCTAAAAAAAACAAATTAAACTGCCATATAAACTACGACTTCAGTGTAATTATTTAAAGCGTTGGCTGCAGAGTCATAGTTGAAAGTATCATGGAAGCGTCAATTCCTCCGCCATTGTGTTTTTTACCATGTTTTTTTTTACCATTGTGTCTTTTTACATGAGTGGGACTCATTTCCAGCCCTGGAGTTTCATGCCTCAGACCGGCCCACTTTAGATCACGACCTGTTATTAAAATCATGTAATTAAAACCTTACATGTTAAGTCTGCAATAGCGCACTGTTCTGTAAAGCCTTGTGATTTAGTGTATTTTTCTAAAAAAATATAAAAAATGGCTGTAATTCAGGTCAGTTTCATTAATGTAGTGCTGAGCCATCTATCATCTCAGGGCACTTTTCATATAGAGCAGGTCTACACCATACTTTTCATGATATTAATTCTAATAATATTCACTCAATGAGTAATCCTACCTGCTCTCTCTGGACTTGTGGGCTCATGGCTGGTGCTTGGGGCTACAACACAAAGTTTCCCAGTTATGTGGCGTCGCATCATACAATTATTTAAATCATATAACGTTGTGTTATATGCCACAACGCCACACAATTCATTGACTTGATGATGAATGAACTTGAACGGTGGTTTGCAGGCAGAGTTCAACATATTGCCTCACCCGTTTCATCGTCCTCATTTGACGTTACAACCGCGAGCTCGTTTTAGTGAAAAAGTTGCCCATTTTCTGCATATTTAGCTGCGTCTGTTTCCAGAGCTTTCCTCTTTTTGATTCTGGCCTTCTCCGCGCCACCCTTGCTCTTTCTACTTTCAATCTTTCAAACGCCACTGATCGAGTGAACTTACGTGTTACGTCAGTAAAAAAAAAAGAAAAAAGCCAACAGCTGCCAGTGGCGGAGGCAGCCCAGGGACAGCGGTAGCAGCACGTAATCAACCCACTGCCATGCCTGAACACCGGCCCACCGGGAATTGTCCCAGTCCTCCCGATTAGCCACTTAACTTCTTCGGCTTTAAGTTGTCACAAGCTAGCACTTTAGCACTATCTTCTTTTCTTTGCCATGGATGGAAATTGCTTTGGAAGCACATTTGGCAATGCTTCATCCTCTGCTTTGCGTTTGCGTGGGAGCCCCATCAAAAACTTGTCCATGTTATTTTATCTTACTTTACTTTCCCTCTTGAACCATAACTGTTGCACAGCAATTTCCCTCGGGATAAATAAAGAATCTTGAATCTTGAATGTTATACTCGCTGTGTCATTTATGGATTGATTCATGCTGGGAGGAAGCCAGAGTACATTGGGAGAACATGCAAACTCTAGACAGAAAGGCCTCAGTCCAGATTTGAACCAGGAACCCTCTGACTGTGAGGCAACAATACTAACCAACATCAAAACCCAAGTCCACTATTTTGGGTCCTCAGACTTCCTCATGATCATTGTTCTGCTTGTTAATAAGTGAGCCCTGAGGTATGAGGCTTTCAGCATTTTCAGTCAGCACCTGCTATTAGCATGGCCAGCACATCAGTTATGAGTGCAAAAGCACACCTGACAAGATGCAGCTATGGAGCCGCTTACTGCAAGTCAAAAAGATGACAGTTCAGAGTGTGTATAGAAAAGAAGTGTCAGCATCGTCCATCCTAAACAGCTATTCATTCATATCGGTCATCTCCACCGTAAGATAAGACCCCTGTGAACATTTCTGAAATGACATGGTTCTCCAAAAAACAGCCACTAAATCTATCCAGGGGGTGAAATTGTTGTGGCGCTTACGGCACTGAAAACTACTCGGTTAGGGTTGGGGGAAAGATCATGGTTTGGATAAATTACACTCAGAAAGTTATCATAATTCATTCCATTTTCTCAATTTCACATGTAATTGTTGCTGGTAAAAAAGATGGCAGTATAAATCTGCTCAACAACGCGTGGTCTACCCTCAAACTGAGCATTTCAGGCTGCAAACCAAACACACAAACTCTTCCTGGACAATGAACACATTTCCCTGTCGGTGATTTTGTTTTCTTCATACTCACAGGAGTTCAGTTTCCGGCGGATTCAACAGCAAGGTGGATGCTGGCTGACATTTAGGACTGGAAAACTTTAAAGAAAACTTTATTGAGATGATCATCAAAGACAAAGTGGCAGCCAGCAGGGGGCTCATCGACAGGAACTTCATGAGCGTCTTCTTCTGTGTAAATTTAAACTTTAAAAAAAAATTATGTTTTCTCCTAATTTAAAACCCATCTCATCCCTCTGACAAGCCACTTTGTATGTGTGCTACTTTTATGCCATCTTGCCTTTTCAAATGAATTGATAAACTTCTATTGGGGAAGAAATTTGCAGCAGCAGATTCCCGGATCTCCACAGGAGCTGGTTGAGTGTTGCCAATATTTCTAAACGTGGGGGTTTCATCGGGAGTGATCGCATAAAACGATAGATGCAAATTAATAAAGTTCCCCGCGGGTGTGCTTACAGAGCTGTCCAACACCGCCAAGGTGCAGGGAACCCCCTCTGATGTTGCTTTGTTGTCTTTGTGACACTCTGCAGCTGCTGTATTCACTGGAAGAGGCAGAGATGGAACTGTGTCCCCATTGGACTAACGCTGTCACCGCTATCTCATTTGCAGAAAATATACCCTCAATATCTGTGATACACAGAAATATATCTAACAGCTGATGCTGTGTGCAAGGGAACAAGACTCACTGAGCATTCTGGGAAATATAGGAAATCGGTGACTGGAAATGTGAACTTGAGACATCACCACAAACTAACTTTATGAATAACCTATCTAAATTTCATTCTGATAATAAGGTTTTCTGCTTTTTTAAAAAAAAATGTATCTATGATTCCTGATTTCTACCTTTCCAACCTTCAGTCAAGTGCTGTTTAATTTATACTATGTTCATAACGTAAAAAAAAACCCAGTGCTGCCTCCTTCAAAGCAGTGGGAAGGCTGTTGGAAAAACAAAAATATTCTTGTGTCCCTGGAATATTTATGCATAATAATGGTGGAAAATGGTAAAAGTGCCAGGCAAGCGGAAAACAAAGAGGACACAGAGTCCAAAAGTAATGCAGTAAAATACCCACATTAGGCCAGGACGAGTTTCTTTTATCATCTTCTCGGCCTCCTCTGTAGCACCGCTGGCACTGGGCTGCACCACCTGCTCTGAGGCTCACTTTGCTCCAGCCAGAATGAACAGCTGGCTGCTCTTCTGACATTCTGATTGGCTAATCCCTGCTGGTCACTTGTGCTTTTCCTCCCTGCATGTCATTGAACTTTCTCTCACCAAGTGCCAGGTCTGAGGAGTGTTCTCCCTCACTCGCCTTTGCCCGGGCCTGTCCTTCATGTGCCCCTGCGAATGGTCCGGGTGGCATATGGGGATATGTAAATAATTTAATGAGGTCAAAAGTGTGAGAGTCTCATTTACTTTCCCCTCGTCCAAACCATTTCTGTGACATCACTCGGTACAGAAGAAATGTGCTTGCTGGCAAGGTCAAGACCCCATTTATACCTGGTGTTAACATGAGGTCTTTAACTCCAGGTTAATAATTTATCCAGATAAAACACATGTAAATGCAAGGTGTAAAAGGGGTTGGAAGGTTGCAGATGCCTCTTTTTTCAGATTAGTGTGATGATTTTAGATCAAGAGTGAACTCAGATACAGCAATCAGACCCAACCCAGAGCAAAAGTTTCAAATCCAGTACCATTAAGAACAAAAAGGGTCAAATTCAAACGGTGAGCGAGCAATCAGGCAGATAACCGAAAAGGCAAAGATCCGCAACGACTGAGGTTCAGACGAACAGGAACACTAGAAAAATGACGAAATACGATGAAGACAACGTGCTTAAAGTAAACCGAAAAGAAGACAGCTGTAATCAGATCTCAGCAGTTGTACCCATTTGTAGGTCATGATTGCACAAAAAGGCCTACTTAATTTGCTAGCTTACTCCAACTAATCCTTCTAATTAAAAAATACCCAACAATTGCTACATAAAGCTTCTGTAACTCTAGTTTAAAGCCCGGTAAAAGAGCCAATGGAGCAGCATTGCTTCTTCCTTTATTTGGACACATAATATTTGCTCACAAGCTACAATAAGACAACAATCGTGTATGCTAACCACTAGCGTAAATCCAATTGGCTGGTGAATTCACACCATTTTGAGAAATTATTTACTTAATGATAATGATTAATTATTAGCATTTTTTTTTCTTTTTTGCCAAACTGAAGGCAGGGTAGGGGCAAGATAGCTTAGCTTAGCTTAGCATTATGACAAGAACAACCGTCTGAGCTACAGCCGCCCAAAAGTTTTATGAGGCCAAGACAGACTTACTGCATGGGTCATTGCTTTTTACCAAAGCTTTTAATAAATGCATCTGATCGTCTTCCTCAAAAGATAGAGTTTCGTCACTGGTAAAAAAAAGTAAGCGTAGTAGACATAAATAACCAATAGACATGGCATAATTTACTAATGGGTGGTAGTAATTGGCTCCGTGGCCCTCAGAAAAGAACTTCTCTGGAATAAAACCATCAAGTACGATTGAAATCCGAAGAAAAGCTTGAATGATGACAAGTAGAATCAGCTGTCATGGAGGTATCAGTGTATCATTATAGCCAACATGATCATTAAGCAATTATGACCTGATAGTGTAATGGAAACAAATGGGACACGAGGAAAAAAATGTTATTTCGTAGGTTTCGGCCCCTTACACTTTAAGATGACTTTAAGCTATATATGAACAAGCAGCACCAGCCATGTTGTGTGTTTCATTAATTACATTGGTTGTAAGTATCAGATTCCTTCCTCACTGAGCAGCCTCTTCCTCCCTCCATCCAATGCAAAACTCTTGTTTTATTTTAGGCACTAATCTGTTCTCCAGGGTCGCTCTGACTGACTTCGACATGGAAAAAAAAAAAAGAAAAAAAAAAAAGAAACGCTCTTTGAATCCTTGGTTGCAACCAAACCTCAAACCTATTTTCATTCACTGGCCTCCACCGTGTTCTGTCAAGCTCTATCACTATTATTTTGTGCATTAAAGCGTGATCTTTTTTTCCTCTTACGCCTTTATTTTGCTGCTGATGTTCCATGCGCTGCATCCCTTTTTCCATACCGTAACCCTTCTCTTTTTTTTCTTTTTTTTGAGGCACTGCTATGCCCTGGTTTGTATATTCTTTTCTAACTAACTGCTGCATGACCGGTCGATGCGACAACCAAAAGCCGCCGTGCTTTCACCACATGCAGAATGGGATTTCGTTTTGTCTTCAGGAAAATAAGAGATGCAGGTAAGAGACTGAAGTTGGAGAAGACGAGAAAAAAAGAGACTTTTCAGAAGGAGTCGATTTTACTACTAAGTGTATCTGTGGAGGCAGCAGAGTAGCCTGAGGCAAAATGTACACTTAGCTTTGGTCTATACAAGGCCCAGCAGTGAATCATCAGAGCTCAGCTGTCCAAAATACACCACCAATCTGGCCCGGGCATATGGCTGCATGACACTCGTATGAATTACTACTACACGCTCATGTTGTTGTTTTTCCTGCCTTTTAAATGTTCTACGAGCCGGGCATCACTCCCAACACGTTTTACATCAGAGCAGATCAAAATCACTGACGCCTGAGAGGAGAGGCCAAACAGGTCTGCACGTTGGAGCAGATAACACCGAAGAGAAGCCTAATCGGGTTTAAAGATGCATTTCTAATGTGTTTTACGGCACTGTTTTACACCAGTCTGGGATCAGCTCCAGCATATGATCTAATATTTGCTTTGAATTGCAGGCACGTGGAGGAGTTTGAAAGCACTTTTACGTTGTACACGGAACAATTTCAGTCAAAAACACAAGTGCAGAAGTGAAATTAACTGCACACACAAAAATCAATTGACGGCACCAGCATGCGGCTTGATTGCAATTAGAAGCTGTCATCCTCTGGGCCCGTGGCTAATAGTGGAGGACAGTATTGATCAGTAAATGTACGACTGGAGTGGATCAACGTTGCTATCAGCCAATATTGGTGAGTGACAACTGGAATTCAGAGAGACGGCAGAAAAATACAAGAGGAAGATGCCTTCAGATGTCGTAGTTTTCATCAGCGAGCATCAAAAAGTATTTTTCTTCCACACCTTTTTTTCCGAGTTCCCCCTCCGCAGTATGGGATCTAATAAATGTTAATTTCCTCTCCTTTTTTCTTTCCTCTGTTTCCTAATTCAGCCATCCCCTTGCTGTCTCCACCACTTTGCGGTTGCAGGACTGTTTCATCACATCCATCGCCACCTTTGACCTCCCTATTAGTTGCTTGTGAAGTTAGAGAGTCGAAGTCTAATAGATGTAAAATGCAAAAGTAGAGGAAGGTTGAAATTTCTCTCCTAATGATAGCGATATACTCCAGAGGATTCCCTCCTCGCCCGTCTTGACATGAGCACTCATTTTTTTGCATGCGTAATAGTCCAGGCAGTTCACAGCACATTATCAAATTCACCAGCTAATCATTTAAGACCCCCCTCTTTTATCTAAGAGATGGTGCAAGCATGATTCGATGGCGTGCCGATCGATAGGAAAATCGGAATATGCAAAGCGCGTTCTGATGTTTGGCATCTCTCAACCTTTGCTGCTTTCATCTCGGCCCGTTTGATGTTGCTTTTAATCTGCATAGTGCGGCGTGAGTGGCCGATAGAGTCGGGCGTCTCCTTCGCTGGAGAGGACTGCTCGGCTGGAGTCCACCTGTCAAGGCTGAGGAGGGTTTCAGAATGAGACTTGGGAAAACAAGACACATGTTCGGGGTGGGAAAAAAGTAGAGGTAGTGAGCAAAGATCTGGAGATCTGACCCTAGGACTATTAAAGTCAACTTTTAGGGGGGGGAAATCCTGAAAAGAGTGTAAAAAAAATGTGAATAAATGTCTGTAGCTGGTGCCTAAAGTCAGCAGTGAGGCCTTGTAATGTCTTGTTTTGTCTGATCAACAGCCTGAATTGCAAACATATTCAGTTTAGATTGAGGAAATCCTCATATAGCCTCAAAATATGGTCCTCTGGATTGTATTTTTTAAAATAAAACACAGGTTTCAGGTTTGAAACCCTTTCATATCTCTCTTCCTTTTTGTCTTCTGATATTAATCGATATTTAAAGAACAAATCTGGCATTATTCTTACCGTGTGTGAAGGCCAAAAAGCAAATAATTATCCTATATCCACACTGGGGTTCCATCAGAAAGGCTCAGTAAATCCCCCAAAACTGTTGATCACTGTTATTTTCAGCAAAATGACTAAACCAGGAGGAAAAGGTGCCTCAACAAGGAGCTATTTTCACCGGTGGATTACCACGCACAATATTTGCAGCTCCAGTCGGCGCTTATTGTTGCACGTTGGTGCGTGTGTGTGAAGGATCTTTAATGGGATTTTCCTGACAATAAGAAACATATTGACTATTAGATACATGTTGATATTCATGGTTTGAAAGGGGTAGAGCAAAACAAAATGTGGGAGAAATGTTTAGATTCGGCTAAATGAGAGATAATAAGGAGCAGAGCCGGGGTCAAGTCACTTTTATCCATTTGAAAATGTGCACTGAAACTGGAGCTTGTTAACATAATAATGAGAAGCAGACATTGGTGCAGCTTCTGAATGAACCGAGAGGGGAAGGTTCGGCAGTTTTTCCTCGTTTTGGAGAATTTGAAAGTGATTTGAGCTCCCAGTTTGTGAATAAACACGAGGCGCCGAGGGTTTGGTACTCTGTAATTTGGCTACTTTTATTCGAGCAGGGTCATTTTCAAGAGAAATTACAAATTAAGAATTCAATAATACTTTTACAAAGACATTTCAGGAAAGATTTCTTTTTCAGTCAGGATATCATACATAGTATTTAACAGTCCCTCTTCATTTTTTTTAGCTTAAAAAAAGAAACAAAGATGAAGAAAGTGGAATTTTTTCAGTCGAAAATACAGTGTTTTCACAATTGTATAAAAGTTCCCAAATTTGGAATTTTCCAGTAACTGGAAAATAAAGGAAATAAAATAAAATAAGATTAAACTTCGCATTTCACAATGTTTCAAAACACAATAAATGCTCTCTTTACGTAAAATTTGCCCCTATGATCGACACCATGTTCCTTTTTACTAAAATATATCTATATATTGAAGAACTATAGTACTGTACACAACAGTATGAAATAAATAAAATTAGGAAATATAAAATGGGCCACATAAATAATGTTTTTTTTTTTCATTTTTTTTTTCCAACCTACAAATAAATGAATGCAATTTGCTGTTTTTGAAAAAAAAAAAAATGGTTTGGTGTAATACTGACAAAGAGAAACGAACTGAGAAAACATTGCACAACATAATGTAAACTAAGGAACTGCTGCCTATAAGTCTTAATACTGACACGGGTGTTTCAAAGAACAACGGTGAACCATTTCATAATACTGAAGCTGGTGAAAAGAGAAAAAAAAAAAAAGTAACCTTCCTTTTACACAATACGAGGGTGGCACTTGCAGAAAACACACAGGTTAAAAGGTTTGCATATAAGGCTTATTTTTTCTTATCAAAAACACCTTACAAAGGCTTCGTCCTTCACCCTCCCCACCCCCCACCCCACACCACCCCGACCCACCCGCAACACCATCTGTCCATAAACTGTATTTTCCCTTAAAACGAAGGTCTCTTTAAAACTTCATCCTCTTAAAGAAAAAAAAAAAAAAAAGGGAAAGGAGAAAAAAAAACAAAAAACACCTTCACACAGTTTAAAATTCCTTCATTTGAAATTGATTCAGGAGGCCTAAAACAGTGTGGCTTGGAGATGTTTGCAACATGGCAGAACTAAAGACGACACCGTCGGTAGGTGGGTGATAACAAAGGTAATATCGAAGGACTGTAGTGCAGAGACTACTGCTCTTTTTCCAACACTGTATAAATATATACATAGGCGATACTTTTTAGTATTTTTGTTCATGATTATAGAAGCGGAGTGCAATTTGTACAAGTCACTAGTTGTGCTATAAATACTATGGAACACAGGGGGTTTATTTGAGGAGGTTAGCACCACACATATTTTTAGGCCTTAATACTGTACATTTTTTGAAATGTATTCATTTATTTGTTGTTCGGTTTGCATAATGCAGCTTATTTCACAAACCCATGCCTCCCTTCCTTCAGCGCCTCCTCCAAGATTGATTCAGAAGTGTCTGTGTCTTGTTCTTCAGACATCGCCTCCTCCCCCACCCCCAACACCGAGGAGTCTGTCCGAAAGGAAGCTTCCCGGAAGCTTCAGGCACGTGCAGCTTAAAACACGGCGTTTTAAACCGAGCAGGTAAGAATACCGAACCGAAAGAGAGAAACTTAAAAGATTTAAGATGGGAAGCTTCTGAAATGTCATCGCTGATTACATGCCGTCCTCCATCGCGTCCTCGTGATCCGATTTGGTTTCCGTTTTGCCGTCCAGCGAGCTATCGTCCATTGAGTGCTCTCCGTTCTCCTCCTCATCCCTCAACGTGTCTGGGTCCGTGTCCATGCTCTTGCTCTCTTCCTCCTCCATATCAAACTCGTCCCTCCGTCCAATCTTTGCATACGTTCCGTCCACTTCCTTGTGTCCCTCTCTGATCCCTCCGTTCACGGCGTCGTGCCTCAGGATGGCCTCGCGCTCCGCCAGCTCTGGGTAACCCTGAGGAGTCATGCCCTGCAAGTAGGCCCTGCTCATGAGCAGCTCGGTGGGCTCCAGGTGGCCCTTCTCGCGGGCCTCCCTCTCGGCCGCCTCCCGCTCCTCAGCCTCCCGCTTGCAGTAGGAGTAGCGGTGGTTCATGTGCTGCGAGTAGGAGCCAGAGTGGGAGAACCTCTTCCCGCACTTGTCGCACTGGTACGGCTTCTCGCCCGAGTGCAGTCTGGAGTGCTCGATGAGATGGTGTTTGTGTTTGAAGGCTTTCTTGCAGATCTGGCACTGGTGCGGCCTCTTGCCTGCGGAGACACAAAACAAGAGAGCGGGGTCGTGAGTCGCGTGCCTCGCATGTCCTGCAGCAACAGCAAATCAAACAAGTCAGAGGAAAGCAAAAAAAAATAAAAAAATGTTTAGGAAAAACTCTGATGAACTGGACGGCACAGAGTGAAAATGACATCACAGAGCTTTAAATCCAACGCTGACTTACAGCTATTTGTTTATTGAAATTGCGAGCACGATGAGAAAGTGCGCTTGCATTCATGGGCCTACATTATGGAAATTCCCTCCTGTGGTTAAAGCATGGAGAAACTCGACCACAACTACTTATTTTAGGCCTGCGTGCCACACTGATGAATGCAACCTAAATAAACTTCTGCAAAGCAAACAAACAGAGAAGGCGCAACAAAGGAGTAAACAAATCTGAGATGAGATGGAGAGAGGCTCCGAGGGGTTACCCTGATTATCTCCGAACACAATTCAAGTTCATGGTGATGGCTGGCCCTCCTTAAGGTTTTGGGCTGAGGCTCCTCTGTCTGCTAAATGTGACTTTGGATGCCAAAGCAGAAATGAGAAACCCAAGCTAGCCACAAGGGCAGGGTGAGATAGTTTTATGACACAGGGCCATAAACTGTCTGGCTAAATAAATGTTCTTTGTAATGTGGCTGCTGTTAAGATTTTTTTCCAAAACACTGCTCACTAACTAAAACCTAAAGCAACCTGCGTTCTTTTAATCTAGAAACTTCTGCTCATTTACTGCTGCTGCCCACCACGTGTGGAAATATGGCCGCTTGCCTCCCACAAATCACATGACTCCCCGCCGACACTCGAGTGCACGAGCCAGCCGGCTTTCAGACTG
The DNA here is from genome assembly GCF_027942865.1 of Odontesthes bonariensis. Classification (NCBI taxonomy): domain Eukaryota; kingdom Metazoa; phylum Chordata; class Actinopteri; order Atheriniformes; family Atherinopsidae; genus Odontesthes; species Odontesthes bonariensis. The sequence goes on along the minus strand of NC_134516.1, from coordinate 14,275,368 downwards.
CACTTATGTCCAACATCTGGCTGGTTCAACTGCCCTCCGCTTCTACCTCCGAGTCACAAATTATGGCTAAAAACAACAGCGATCGGAGGGAGCAGGATGCAGCGGAAAGCTGGAGATAACGCAACCCCTTTTTTAAAAAGAGTTCAGCGCACTGTTCTGACGGTGCACCCTCCCTCCCTTTTAGGTCCGAGCAGATAACACGAAGGCTGCATAAAGCACTGAGCGCTCTGCTACTGATAGAGAATAAAATAAATGATGTAACCAAGTGAAAGAGGATCTCTGTATAATAACAGTAATGAAAGACTTGTTATCAGGGCTCTGAAGCTTCTGACCACCACTCTGCTGATGTGATCTTTCGCCAGTAATGGGGCCGATAGAGGCACGAGAGGAATTTTTTTCCTGGCTTCATACATCGAGATGAATTTATTTGTGTCTTTTAAGATCGCAAAATGAACATTACAGGAGGATATGAGAGGAAAACAATGAATACAATCATTTGCAAAGTTAGCTCCCTTTAGCTGCTACCTGTATTAATTACTTTTAATTCAGAGAACACACAAAACTGCAAAAAACATCCCACGTAAACAAAATTTGAAATCGGCTGATTTAGTGGCATCTCAACCCTGTCAATGAAGAAGCAAGTTAGGTGTTGGTTTACAAATACAACTTAAGGAATAAACAGAGAAGGAAAGAAGGAAGAAAAAGGGGAAACAAAATATATAATTATATAGATTCATATTGGTAGGATTTGGAAACACAAACATTTAAAACATAAAAAAAAGAATGGGGTTTAAAATAAGGGTCTAGAACAATATATACCTGTGTGTTCATATTTGTGTCTTAGAAGGGAACTGCTCTTCTGGAATGTTTTGTCGCACAAGTCACACGCGTACATACCACTTTCGGTCTTCTTAATCTTCTTCCGCGACAGACAGGAGTCGGGGTCTGTCATGTCATCCAGCCCTGACAAGTAATCGGGTGTACCGTCGAGCAGGTCCCCCTTAGAAAACACAAACAAAAGAAGAGAAAACAACAAAAATTATGAGGAACGTGGCGCCTAATAAAGGGTCGCTGCTTATTCATCAAAGTTCCCATACTGCAGGTGCAGAATTCTATGTGGAGGGAGGGGGGTAAAAAAGGAGATTACATGCACTTTGAGGTTTCAAAAACACATTATTACTCTCATAGTATACATTTCCGCAGTCATTTTCTGCCCGAAATGCTTCATTTTTACCCCTTGTCTCTTTAAGGTCCCCCTCCCCAAAGGCCCAATCTGCTCTGATTGGTCAGCTAATGGGTCAACATTGTCAGAGTGCAAGATAGCTGTCCTTCATTCGTTTGAGGTGTTCAAAACGAGCGGGATTTAAGAAATTGTGTTTCTAGGTGATGTCACCGAGTCCAGGAAGACGAGGCTGAACTGCAAACGAGCCATTTTGGAAGCAGTATCTTTGACCAGAGAGATGAGCACTCTGGTCTTTGTAACTCTGCAGACATCTTGTGTGCACAAAAAGCTGTATAAGACACTGAAGTAGATTGATAAACCTAAAAATCAAAATAAGGTCTCTTTAAAAGTAAGAGAAGATAAGTAGCAGCAGGCAGCTGTAGCAGTTTTAGCTTAAGCTACGAGACTGCATCATTCTGGAAGCAATTTATTTTAAGTAAATAGACAAATTCCATCTTTTGAAAGGTATTTAATCTCAACTAATCTCAGTACAAAGCAAAAGGCTAACAAGAAGACATTTGTGCTAAGGTGCTAACTACTAAACATGTATGCACTGCTAATTTGAGAGGAACACCTGAGAACACTTCAAAGTCTTAAAAGAAAAAGCCAAAATATTTCAGGAGTAAA